>NC_133664.1:103128834-103293849 GCF_037893015.1 Macrotis lagotis
ACCAGCACAAAGGAGGTACTTAATAAATGCTTATTGATTGATTGCTCATGAAACACAGAGATCAAGTCCATTGTCACTTATATCATATATTTTATAGATTATTAAGTCATCCATACCTAAAGATCTCTGAAATACCATATTTATATACATATAGATCATTTTTATTCATCTGGGGCAAAAAGTGATCCAAGAATGAGATTGAGAAAGGGTATATCAGTAGGTGGCACAGTGGATAGAGCACTGGATTTGGAATCAGGACAGGATTTGAATCTAGCCTCAGAAACTTGACTCTCACTAACCATGTGGGCAAGACACTTAACCCTGATTGCCTCTCACTCTTGTGCCATCTCTAGTTATACTGATTCATATCTGGTCACTGGACCCAGATGACTTTGAAGGAGAAAGTAAGGTTAGTGACTTAGCACAGAACCCCCTCAAATTAGGCTCATATCTAATTCACATGCTTGTCATGGCATCACCTCCCTGATGTTGTGGTTTTCTTCAAAATGAAGGACAAACATTGAGGAAGGGTGAAGAGTTTTATCATGTATGCAGTGAAGGATAAGGGCCATTCCAAAAGGAAGTTGTTTTAGAAAGTCAGATATTGGGAAGTCTATGGTAAAAAGAGCTTGTTGGTGGCAGTGATGTCTTGAGGAACATCAGTAGATAAGAAACAGAGATCATAGGCACTAAAGTGGATATGCAATACACCCTGTCCCAGAGGAGACATAACTCCTTGAACAATGACTTATTATTTCCCTTTCTTTAGTTATAGATCTCATATAATTGTGCAAAGTCCATTGACTAGTGGAAACAAAAGTACCTGGTCAATGTTAAATTTAATAGAAATACCTGGCTCATATTTCCTATCTTGAAGCAAAAATAATACTATTATGAATGAAAAACAAAATAACTAGTCATATCTTAATTTACTTTACTTCTGAAACTTGTTGGTAGTCAGAAAGATAAGAGCTTGAGATGAGGAAGTAGAGTACTGAAGGTATTAAGGATAGCCAGTGCAAATACCTCAATGTGGCAGATGGAGCATCTAGTTCAAGAAACATACAAGAAGGTCATTAGTCATGGATTACAGAATATGAGGAGAAGAAGAATAAAAGAGAAGAGAATGTTTAAGAAGATCAAAATGGGGGCAGAGCAAGATGGTGTGAAGGCAGGGAATTCCCAGAAACTCTTTTTCTCAAAAACTGAAAAAGCCATCAATTATGACTCTAGCCAAAACTTAGAGGGGCAGAACCCACAGAAAGACTGAGTGATACAATTTTCCAGTCCAAGACAATTTAGAAGTTCTTCAGGAAAGAGTCAGTTTCACTGGGACGGGGTTGGAAAGAGCCTCAGAGCAGCTGCTCCACAGAGCAGCCGAGCCAGAGCAAACCAGCTCCAGCCTTCCAGGAACAGGCTGTGGGCCACCTGGGTCCATGGAAGAGGAGGAGATTTCCAGAACTCTTGGCCCACGGATCACTGGTGGTGAGAGAACTCTGCCACACTAGGTGGAGTGGAGTAATGGCCTCAGAGCAGCCCTACAGTGAGAATCTGCAGCAGGAATCAGCAAAGCTACTCAGCACTTTCCAGAGCTTCCACCATCCTCTTCAGGGGAAAAGATGGACTTTCAATGAAACTTTCAAACTTTCCTATAGAAACAACCAGACCTGAATAGAAAGTTTGATCTCCAAGTATAGCACTCAGGTTGAAGCACAGAGGGAGTGAATAAGAAGGACTAAATATAGGAAACTTAATTATGTGAATCACCTGTATTCCTGCATAGGAAGAAGATACTGATAATTCATGTGAACCTTCACATTTATAAGAGAAGTTAGAAGGAATATATATATATAATATATATATATATATATATATATATATATATATGTAAGGCACAGGAGTATAATGGTATAATATAGCATAAAGATGGTGATATGGGAGATAAAGGAAAGTACTGGGAGAAAAGGAGAGGAAGAAGGGGCTAAGAATATTTCACATAAAAGAGTCAAGAAAAAGCTTTTGCCTTATTTATTTATGCCTTTTTACTTTTAGTTTTTTTGCAAGGCAATGGTGGTTAAATGGCTTGCCTAAGTGTCTGAGGCTGGCTGGATTTGAAGTCAGGTACTCCTGACTCCAGGGCTGGTACTCTATCCACTGTGCCACCTAGCTGCCACAAGAAAAAGCTTTTGCAATGGAGTGGAATGGGGAGGGCAAGGGGGAATGAGTGAGCCTTCATTCTCATCAGAAATGGCTCATAGAGGAAATAACATACACACTTAATAGGGTATAGAAATCTATCTTACCCTAAAGAAAAATGAGAGGAAAGGGATGGGATAAGGGTGAATGGGGGGAGGGATGGAGGGAGTAGGTGATAGGAAAAAAGGAAGATTGTGGGAGAGGGAACTCAGATACAACACACTTCTGAACAGGGACAGGATGAAAGGAGAGAGAATAGAATAAATGAGAGCAGGGAGGAATAGAATGGAGGGAAATTCAGTTGGTAAAAGCAACTGTGAGAAAAATATTGAAGCAACTTCTCTGGTGGACTTATGATAAAGAAGGGAACTCATCCCAGAGACAGAGCCATTGGAATCTGAACACAGACTGAAGTACACTTTTTTTGTCTCTCACTATTCTCCAGGTTTCTTTATTTTTTTGGGGGGGGCAGTTATGTTTACTCTCATAACAAGATTGTTGTAATAATATAAAATAAATGAACTAAAAAAAAGCAAAAAAAAAGCAAAAAAAAAAGATCAAATGGTAGGAAGAAGACAAGCTATAAAAGGCTTTTAAAGTTCAAATGACTCCATTTTATTTTTGATCCTGGAGACAATAGTTAGTTACAAGTTGATTGAATATGGGCCAATATGACCAGATTCTAGTGAGGCAGTGGATTGTGCTAGATAGAGGGCTAAGAGTGTCAAGGAGATGTAGGTTCAAAGCTTGTCACATTTTAACTGTATGACTATGTTCAAGTAATGGTTTTAATTTTTTTGGAAGCAAACAGGTTGTGACTTCCCTAGTGTCTCACAGTTAGTTGGTTTTTGAAGCTGGATTTGAACTCAGGTCCTCCTAATAGCTATCTATTGTGCCATCAAGTTGCTCCAAGTAATGACTTTTCTTTTTTTTAATCTTTTTCTTTGTTTGATTGATTTTTTTTGGAGGCGGGATGCTTGCAAGGCAATGGGATTAAGTGACTTGCCCAAGGTCCCACAGCTTAGTAATTATTAAGTGTCTGGGTTCACATCAGGTCCTCTTAACTCTGGGGCTCATGCTTTATCCCCTGTATCACCCAGCTGCCCCACAAGTAATGATTTTTCAAGAAATACTTGACTAAGTAGCAGTTAAACTTCTGACTTCATTGGTAAAATGCATTTCCATACCAAGAATTCCTCATGTTGATTAAATTACAGCTCTGGAATAGATTGTTTAAATTCACTAACATAACAAAATGAAGGGAATTTAAAAGACTGGGTATTAATAACTCCTCTTTTATTTAAGTACTAATCGGCACCATCACTGTTTTGCTTCTCAGGAATACTTAAAGTCATACAAAATAATTTATAAGAGACTTCACTAGCTATCTATTCTAACCCATTCCTGGAAAGAAATCACTTCTCTGACATACTTGGTAAACTGCAATCAAGATTCTCTTAAATGTATGTATGCCTGTATGTAATACATTGTTAATGTATATAATATATTATTCACTAACAATCTGTGAGTTTTTTCCCCATTGTGTCAAATGACACATTTCAAATTCAGTTTCTGCTGTTTACTGCTTTGGTGACTTTAAGTTAGACACAGTTTTCTTCTCTGTCAAATGACGTGGCTGGACTTGTTCAGTTATTTTAGTCATGTGTAACTCTTCAGGACATCATTTTGAGAATTTTTTGGCAAAGATACTAGAATTGTTTGCCATTTCCTTCTCTAGCTCATTTTTACAGATGAGCAGACTGAGGCAAAGTTTTAAATGACTTGTCTAGGATCACAAAGGTAGTAAATATCTGAGGACAGATTTAACTCCATAATCATGATTCTCAAGTCCAGGGATCTTGAAGATATTTATGAGAATGTAAACTCTGACATGTTCAAGAAGGCTAGATTTTGATTTTCACTTTCCAAAGATTGTACTTTCCAAGGTCAGTCTAATCTACCTGAGTTTGGAAAGACTTAACATGACAGTCTTTAAATTAAATACAAATATCAAATGACCATTAGTAGTGCACAATCTTCCTCTAATTCTTCAGAAGTGATGGAGACAAAAATCAGTGTCTATATCAACTTAAAAGAATAAAAATGAGAAGATATAACATGTAATTAAAGATAATTTTAATCTTACTTATTTGAACAAGTATAAAAAATGAATATCAAGAGAGATTATCATCACTTCTCAAGGATATTAACTGATATAAACCAACCACCAGAAAAAAAAGGTCAAAAAAAATCTAGAAACCACCTTACTTGGCAAATAAGATTACAAATTTATTTATAAAGTTGAAAAGAAAAGGATGTGGAAGATATAAGCACATAAATGTAGGAAAGATATATTTACAGAAAGTTTAGCTAGAATCGCAAGTAATAATAATATATTAGTCTTGCAATATAGTTGTTAACATTTATCTGGAACTTCCTATATCCTAGACATTGTACTAAGTAGGTAGTTTAGAATTATTATTTCATGTGGAAATATATTTTGTATGACTTCATATTTATAATTCTTAACACATTCCTTGTCTTCCCAATGTGTTAGAGAGGGACAGAAGGGAAGAAGAGAACTTAGAACTCACAAATTTTAAAAATATTATCAATAATTACAGCCTATGATTACTGTTACATAAGGAAGTAGAAAGGATATGAAGGAAAACAAAGAAAGGAAGAGTAGATAAAAATATACAACAAGAATGGCTGTGCTGGATATGATACAATTTTGAGAACCTTGAGACACAGACTGTGAAGATATCTGAAAGGATGAAGGATATCAAATTCTTGGGGAAAATTATGAACAATGCTATTAACACAAAGACAATCAAGAGAACATCAACCTATATACTTGATTTTCCATCCCTACAATAGCTCTATGAGATGAATCTACATATTATTGAAGAAATAGTGAAGAAAGTGAATCATGAGAGGAAATATCTTCAACTATAAGACCACAAATCTATCAAAATAGGAAAATCAGAGGATCATTTATCACTGTCAAATTTGTAGTAATTGTTCTTCTAATTCAGTTCAATTTAATTCAATACGTGTCTATTGATATTAAGGCTTTGTGTATTCATTTTCTTTTAGTCTTATCTCTTCCATTCATGTCTTTGGCAAACTTTTTCTTCCTGGATTATTCAGGAAGCCATTTTAATCTAGCTTTGGTACTACTTTTGATGAATTCCAAATAAATAGTATTCATATAGTCAAGTTTTCACAAATGTTATTCTACAGAAAAATCACATTTTATAATCACAGAACTGAATTAAAGATGCATAGAATAAAAAATCCCATTGTACTTACTTTTTTGATTAGGGAAAAAAGTATTATTTGGTAGGGCAAAAAGTCATCTTAAAAGATTTCCTCTAACAAAGAGTCTCTCTCATGCAAATTTTTTTTAGGTTTTTGCAAGGCAAATGGGGTTAAGTGACTTGCCCAAGGCCACACAGCTAGGTAATTATTAAATGTCTAAGACCAGATTTGAACTCAGGTAATTCCTGCACAATCTTCCTCTAATTCTTCAGAGGTGATGGAGACAAAAATCAGTGTCTATATCACCTTTAAAAGAATAAAAATGAGAAGATATAACATGTAATTAAAAATGATTTTAATCTTACTTATTTGAACAAGTATAAAAAATGAATATCAAGAGAGATTATCATCACTTCTCAAGGGGTGGTGCTCTATCCTCTGTGCCCACTTACCTGCCCCTTCTCATGCAAATATTAAAATAGCATGTGCATCCTTGAATGATACAACAGATATATGACCTGTTATTTATTTCTTTCAAAGAAGAAATAAGAAATAAGAAAGGGAAGCACATATTCACTAATGACTTTTACTAATGACTTTTACCACCAAATCAGAAATTTTTCCATAGATAATGAAATCCAAGATTCTTTTGTTTGCAGAGGATATTATGCTAATTGCAAGAAGTCTCAGAACATCACAGATGCTCCTGAAATTTATGATCATTAAAAAAGATTTGACCTAACTATCCCTAAAGAAAAACTGAGGTGGATAAATAGTGCTTATTTTCCAGATAATTATATCTATTTTTTAATTCTTCAAAGACAGTTATATCTATGTCTCCTACTGTACAACAACACCAGTAGAATCTTGACATTAAGATGGGGCTTTTCACAGGAATCCTGAATTCTTTTGAAAAACTTTGTAATTTCTCAAAGACAATTCAGACCACTCTCCTCATGATACTGATTCTATGTAAGTAGTAGATAGAGGACATGGTAGATAGTGTATATAAGTGCAGGACCTGGATTAAGGAGTTCAAAACTAGTCTCAGACATTTCCTAACTATGTGAACTTTGGCAAGTCACTCAACATCTGTCTACACTGATTTACTTATCTGTAAAATAAGAATAATGTGAGATTTTGGAAGAACTATATATATGCTAGCTGTTAGCATTTTTATGTTTTGGTTTTTCAATATAATTATAAATCATAGGCTATTACAATCTCCAAGAAATCAAAATCATTCTAATGATAATGAATAGACATATCGCTCTCTATTTAAACTCAAGGAATATTATTAACCTAATTCGATACAAACAATATTTATGATATATAAAGATAGTTAAACATAATAAAGATATTAAGATGACTTTAAAAGCAGATAAATGAGTGTAAGGAACAACATTTGTATAGCTCTTATGCTCAGTTTAGATCTATATAACATCAAGACATTCTAAGGAAGGCTCCCATAACAATGAATGGACCTCTTATGAAGAACTTATGGTAGGATGTGGACAAGAGTTGTATAGGATGAGAAAATGTGGTTGGTTCCATTATGAATCATGAGAGGAAATATCTTCAACTATGTGACCACAAATCCATCAAAATAGGGAAGTCAGAGGATCATTTATCACTGTCAAATTTGGTATAATTGTTCTAATTCAATTCAACTTAATTCAATATGTCTTTTAGTCTTATCTCTTCCATTCATTTTTTTGGCAAACTTTTTCTTCATGGATTATTCGGAAGGTCGTTTTAATCTAGCATTGGTACTACTTTTGACAAATTCCAAATAAATGGAATTCAGATCTCCAACTGGATTCTATATCCTCATCCCCCAAAGGAATCTCCATATGCCTCACATACTCCACTAAGTTGTCTCAAGGTATTCTATTCCTTATGTATTTTCCCTTGAAAGTCTGCAGAGTATTTCTAGTATGATATTTTATTTCTCAAAACTTCCTCCCTTTTGCTCTTTCATTATCAGGAAACTTCTTGAAGACTTAACCACATGTTCTTAGACATAATATTGTAAACCAAGAAAGGAGGAAGCAACAGAGAGGATCAAATGGATCCAGTGGTCCAGATGGATTGACTAGGAATTAAAGGAAGGATGCAATCACAGTTCTTACCAGAGTCAGAGAATTGGCAACTATTGATCAAAAAGCACACAAAACAATTTGGAAGACAGATTTAAGACATTCAGATGGGCAACACTTTTATCTGTCAAATGACCTTGAAATTTTCATCTTGTTTAGAGGGAAAACCTCAAAATTAGTGATTGTCCCTTAGCCATGTTCCAGCTGGAAACTTACAGACTGACTATATTAACTTGTTCTTCAAGTCAGAGTGGTCTCTGTATGCAGCAATTCAGCACAACTCTCTTTCCTTTACTCAGCCTTCTTTGATTATCTTTGACCCTCTTCATAATAAACATAGTACATCCTTAGGTGATCTGTTTAAGTACAAGAGATCATGGGAACCTGAATTTCAAAAGAACCTAGAAATCATTTAGCCCAACATCATCATTATACAGATGAAAAAAATGCCTGTCTAAGTTTGTTTAAGCCCACAAATGCAGTGACAGAGTTGGAAATGGAACCTAGGTTTTCTGACCAAATCAAATGCCCTTTCCAAATTATAAGACTTGTTGATCATTGTAAAAGATACTAATTATGTACCATACATGCATGTATCATATATATGTAAAATTATTGTCATACATAAATAATAAAAATATCCCACATGGTATCAAACAATAATATCTGACATATCTATGCTATTTGAAATTATACCATCCTATGAAGATACCCCTACCATGTCTTTTTTCTACTCCATCCTTCATACTGTAGTTAAAGTAATCATTCTTATGCATATATCTTGTCATGTAAATCTTCTCCTCAGAAAGTTTCAATGACATACTAAAGTAGGGTTCAAGTCAATTGATCATTTGAAAGAAAAGGCTCCCTTAATAGTAAAACAAAATAAAGACTCATTTTACTCCCATTGATAGCCCCTCCAGATTTACCTTTGCCATAAAGGTCTTTAGATTCTCCTTTTACTAGAATGTGACCCCTGCTTTCCTACCTCTTCCTGGATTTCCTCAGTCTCTTACAAACCTTGCCCCATCCCATCTCACTTTGAGGGGTCTATATCCTTCTTTGCTTGGAGAAGCCAGAGGTTTCAAAACACCATCCAATGGCCAAATCCCCAAATGTGGGGATCTGACTCTTTGGTTAGGTACATCTCCTCTCCTTCCAATACAGGCTAGAGATATATCAATAAATGTGCTTATTAACCTAATTCTTTTTCTCTTTCTTTCCTTCCTTCCTTCCTTCCTTCCTTCCTTCCTTCCTTCCTTCCTTCCTTCCTTCCTTCCTTCCTTCCTTCCTTCCTTCCTTCCTTCCTTCCTTCCTTCCTTCCTTCCTTCCTTCCTTCTTTCTTTTTCCCATAATTCAGGACAGGTTCATTGACTTTGGTTCTCACAAATGTCCTCTTCTTGGTTGAACAGGTTGAATTTCTAGTTGCATCCGAATGCTTTTTCCTTTGTCTTCCTTCTTCTTCTGATCATTTTCTTTTACATGCTTCAGGAATCTATCTCTGCTTTCAGAGTGTTTAATATGCTCAGTACACACATTAATTCCCTTGGCTAGAATCTTGCCCTCAACCTGTTTGTTTACAACAAGGCAGGAAGGATGTTGTGGAACATTACAGACCTGTTTAGTCTTGCCATATAAGCTTTCTTATATATGGGCATATACCTAGCCCATGTTTCCAAAAGGGCCTCGAAAACATGTATCAAGTCCTTCTTCCTTTTTTTTAATGTTCATCACTTTGGCAACTCACTGGAATATGACAGAGCTGGTAGAAAGGAACTGTTTTGCTCTTAAGACCAAAACCTTTGGTAACTTTTGTCCTTGTTTAGGACAAATTATAAGGGTCAACACATTTATTTCTGACAGACTAAAAACTCAATGGAATTATCTCCTCATTTTGGGGAGCTCTCTCTTTCATACTATATAGTTCAGTTGGGTCTTATTAACTATCCAAAAATATATTTTAAAATAAAGGGTTTTCATTTATCCTCCTTTTCAATCCCATAGGGACTGTTAAAAAACCATATTTGTTTTTCTCTTAATCTCATCTAAACTGTAAATATCAATAGTAAAAAAATCAAATTGATTTTTTTTGACTAGGTAAAAGAGACCATTCTTTACTTCATTTCTTACATAGCCTTGAATGAATCATTGAATGAGTATTGCCTCAGTCAAACTATCTTAAAAAGACCAGGGTCTCCCACTGCATCTTGGGCCAACTCCAGGATTCCTGATCTATATCTTGTCACTGGGGTCAGATGGCTCCAGAAGAGAGAGTGAGATTGGTTTGTTTACACAGACCTCCCTTACTTAATTGCAATTAATTTTAAAGCCATGAAATCATTTTTCTGATCTTGGTCTTCTTCTAGAATAAAGGATGATCAATATCCCTGGGCAAGTCACTTAACCCTGTTTGCCTCAGTTTCCTCATCTGGAAAATAAGCTGGAAAAGAAAATGGTAAACCACTTCAGTATCCTTTTCAAGAAAACCCCAAATGGGATTATGAGGTAATAGACAACTGAACAATGCCAAAAATATCTATCCTTGATTTCATAAGAATGATACATTAATCAAACCAGTTGTTCTATCCCCAAGGAAAAAAAAGAATTATTTTTCTTCTCTCACCCCTCCATTTTCCCCTTGCATTATATTTCTCTTTCTTTTGTCCTTTCCTTCCTTCCTTCCTTCCTTCCTTCCTTCCTTCCTTCCTTCCTTCCTTCCTTCCTTCCTTCCTTCCTTCCTTCCTTCCTTCATCAGAGTTAAGTTATTTGACCAGGGTCATGGAGCTATTAAGTGTCTGAGACCACATTTGAACCCAGGCTCTCTTGATTCCAGGGCAGGTGTACTATCCATTATACCACTTAACTGTCCCACTTCAATAATATTTTCTGACTGTCCTAGCATCTTTGTATCACAAATCCATTTTTTGACTATTGTGATAAATTATAGGAGATAATAAAAACTTTATTGAAAGTAGAACTCAATATCTTTATAGACTTCTGTTACCTAACTTGTAACTTGTTTGTTTGAATTTCAAGAGTAGAAAGACTGCTGATAGTGAGCCAGCTAACTTACAAAGGTATGTACATGCTCCTGAAACCATTGAGATCTTTGAGAAAAGTCAGCATAGTTAAGGACAAAAGAGTCAATAATATCCCTGTATGCTAAAGTATTTAATTAGATGATTCCATATTAAAAATGGGAAGGTGGAATTCAAAGGACTTGGATTCACATTTCCCCTCTGCTTTTTCCTGTGTGTTCGGAAAGTCAAAACTCTTTGGGACTTCATTTCTATAGAAAATGATGGAATTACATAGCATTGATTTAAAGATGAAAAGGATCTGAGAGATCATCCATTTAAGATCCCTTCTAGTTCTAAATTTAGATTTTATTCAAATGTAGACTTAGGGTAATAAGAAGGTGGGGGGGAGAAAGATTAGTGCTGCCATGATGGTAAAATGCCATTGTTAATTAATATGCTAAAACCCTCTCATGAAAATAGTGAGACCTCCTCTGGGAGTAAGAGTTACTAGAACATAATGACAAGAGAGCCAGGAAGCCTGAGTTATTTTCCTGGCACTGTTATTATCTAGCAGTATGATTTGGAGCAAGTCATTTAACTTCTTGAGGTCTCAGTTTACTCATCTTAAAATGAATATGAATGGGCTAGATTTTCTTGAAGGTCCCTTTCAAGTCTTCCATGGTCTCAAAATATCAGGTTTAGAGTTATATCAACAATTCAAGCCCTAATAAGTAACAAGGACATAAAAATAGTAGTAGATGTAGAAGAAAGCAGTAGAAAAAATGAAATCAGAAGAAATCAGATGAAACCAGAATCATAGAGTCTTATAAACTCAGAATTGGAAAAGATGTTAGAGCTCCAACTTCTGATTTTACAGATGAGGAAACTGGGATACAAAGAATTTAGGTTTAAGATCACACAGATACTATGTAGTGATGCCAATGTTATAAAATACTGTATTATATGCTATATTGTAAAATACTATAATAGTAATAATTATATATTATTCTATTATACATATTATATTACTACAATACTATATTATATAAAGAATCAAAAACATAGACATTATTATAAAAAGTATTATAAAGCTCAGGAACTCTGCATTGTCAAATTGTACATTAATACTATAGTTCAACCCAAAAAAGAAATAGAAGTAAACAGAGGGGAAAAAAAGGAAATGGTAGAAATAATCACAAGAAACAAGAAGAAATAAAAAAACTTTCAAAGCAGTTCAGAAAACCGCAATTGTATATTTAAGATATAAATGAAAGAACAATTCTCTTGATTTCATCTTTATGAAAAGAATGTCTTGATTTTCAAGAATATCTAGGGATATTCTCCAGTAAAATTCTTGACACATAGTAGGTAGCTTTTTTCTTTGACTGAAAAGTGAAGGATATAATAACTTAGGGCTATGTAAGTCTTCCACAAATTTCATTGGCAACATAACCTTTATGTTGACACCTTTATGTGATGGTAGACATTTACTTATTTTTTAAATTGTCTTGTGTCAGATGACACTTTATTGTCAAGTCCTGTCAGTTTTACCTTTTCAACATTTCTTCAATATGCCCCCCTTGTCTCCTCTCACACTGCTACATGATAGTGCTGACCCTCATCACCTCATATCTTGAATATGGCAATAGGTGGCTACGAGTTTCACCTGCCTCAGGTCCTTCCCACTCCAATTCATTTTGCATTTAGACAAAAATGATTTTCCTAAAGTATAGTGTGTCTACTTAATAAATTCCAGTTGTCTCCTGTTGCCTGCAGGATTAAATATAAAATGCTTTACTTGGCATTCAAAGTCCTTTAGAACCTCACCTCTTCCTGCATTTCCAATTTATTTCTCACTCTCAGGAACATATTCTCTACACCAGTGATACCATGCTCCTGGCTCTCCTATGAACAAGATCATTTCCCAGCCTGGGAATTTTCTCTGGTTGGCTGCCATGTCCAGACTTTTCATCTCAATCTACTGACTTCCTTGGTTTCTGTTAAGTCCCATTTTTTTTTTATAGAAAACTTTTGGGGCGGCTAGGTGGCATAGTGGATAAAGCACCGGCCTTGGAGTCAGGAGTACCTGGGTTCAAATCCGGTCTCAGACACTTAATAATTACCTAACTGTGTGGCCTTGGGCAAGCCACTTAACCCCATTTGCTTTGCAAAAACCTAAAAAAAAAAGAAAACTTTTATCACACTTCTTAATTCTAGTGTCTTCCCCGTTAATTATTTTCCATTTATTCTGTAATATGTTTGTGTATATATACACAATATACATATGGTTACATGTTGAATTCATTAGATTGTAAACTTTATATTTTGCCTTTTTTAATGCCCAGTGCTTATCACAAAGCCGGGACCAGAGTAAGCACATAAAAATATTGACTGATTGAGGTAATTGAGCCATGGATAGAAAATCTTTTAGTTATCTCAGGTTCTACCACTGCTTTCTTCATGCAAAGGATACTGGGAAAAGGAATAATTGATGGGGAAAACCATAATAGACTTTGTTATCACAACTTATGATTTTACAATCCTTCCTTTAAAATTTAGTTGAATATCCTATTGATTGGGGTGGATCTTTCTGAAACTACATTTCAAAAACTTAGAAAAGCTCCTGAATGTCACCTAAAAAGGAGGTTTGATCATTAAAGGCCACTCTGGCTCACAAGATTATACAGGGTGTTCCAAAAGTCTTTTTTTTTTTTTTTAAGTTTTTGCAAGGCAAATGGGGTTAAGCGGCTTGCCCAAGGCCACACAGCTAGGTAATTATTAAGTGTCTGAGAGCGGATTTGAACCCAGGTACTCCTGACTCCAAGGCCTGTGCTTTATCCACTACGCCACCTAGCCTCCCTGTTCCAAAAGTCTTAATGGAGTTTAAGCTTTCAAAAGTTTAAAACTTCGCTAAGACTTTTGGGACACTGTATCAGTTTGGGACAATATCTAGATGTTTAGGATACAAATTCAACTTATTATTTTAGGAATCTAAAACTATTTTGTCTGAACTTTTATTTTGATTTTTGATATTTTATTTTGATTTGATTTATTTCATTTGATATATATATATATATTTGACTTATTTATTTTTATTTTATAAAAATAAAAGTTCAGACAAAATAGTTTTGGATTCCAAAAATACTAAGTTGAATTTGTGTCAGGGTTGTATTGTTTCAGGATTAGGAAGAAATTATATATTATTATAGGTTTAGAATCAAAGAGGTCTTCATGTCCAGTTCTCTCATTTGAAAGATGAGGATATTGAGGGACAAAGATAAGATTCAAACTAAAGCCCCAACTCCAAATCCAGTGCTATCACTATTAAGCTATATTGATGAATAATTGACTATTTAAATTAAAAATAGATTCCTAGACAAGCTTTGCTTGACACCAATTTGTCATAGGTTCGGAGATAGGGGAAAGGGGAAGGGGAAGAGATATCTTAACTGTTATTTAACTGGTGTTGCTGTATAGCTTTCCATATGGTTTTCTCCTTTTCCCCTTTAGCTAGGTGATACACTCCTGATGACTTTTCTTCTTCACACCAACAATAGTATGTAACATTAAAGAGGATCAATCAATATTTGCTGAATGAATAGGGAAGATTTACTGCATCCAGAGCTTTTTTTTAACCTAATCCATAGACTAAAATGTGAAGATTAAAACATATCTTGCCCACAGCTAACTGGGCCTGCTTGGGCATTCCTTAATTCTCCATGAGAAGGTACACCTTCATAGGGTTCTCTTCCCATTCAGGTAGGCAGGCAAGGGAAGCAGCCACTTGCTCCTGGACTGGCCAACCCCAGCTCTGGAAGAAAGGAACAAGATTCTTCTGCACTTGGTGAGAAAACTGTTTTACCCACAGATTCATCTTGCCATCATTGTTGTTGGGCACCCCAGATAAGGTCTGGTATTTCTTGAGGATTTGGATGAAAGGCTCCCATCCAAAGACCTCCTGTAGCTGAGAGAAGAGAAACAGAAAAGGAGAGAGTAAAAAGTATGAGTTTCCAGAGGCAAGCTGTATATGAGTATCAATGATTCCACCTTGCTGTGGTTAGTCTCCTTCTTGATTATTCATCACATTCCTACCATTCAAACAGGATTCCTTCCTCTCCTGCACCAAACATCCATTTAGATATGATCAGTTAGTCTTATTTTCTATCTACCTTGGCTTAATATCTATTTTCAAGAATGCTTAAACACTCCACTGGAAATTAAGCCTAAACCAAATTGTGACATAAAACTACCAAATAAATTAATACCATAATAATAAGAATACTAATGCCATAGTGGTACAAGAGGGATCACCCTTTAGGACTAGAATACCGAAGAATACTTTATGGTAAGTCAATAGGATATTCCCAATTATAATGAATTTATCTGGGTTACATAAATAAGAATATTTTCTTCTATAAACACCCTTAAAAGAAACTTTGCAGGGGTGAATAGGTGGCATAGTGGATAGAGCACTGGCACAGGAGTCAGGAAGAACTGAGTTCAAATTTGGCCTCAGTCACTTAATAATTACATAGCTGTGTGACCTTTGTCAAGCCACTTAATCCCATTGCCTTGCAAAAAAAAAAAACAAACTAAAAAAACCCTGCAAAATATTTTTCATTTACGCCCTCATTTATCTTTACCTTCTCACTAGATTTAGTTAGAGATGAGATTATCACTCCCATTTTACAGCTATAAAAGAGAAGCAGTGTCCAGACAGAATTCTAGGACCTTTTAGGGATGGGTACCTCAGGAAAGTCACCTAAACTCTCTCAGTCTCAGTTTTTTCATCAGTAAAATGTGGATAATAATAGCACTTGCCTTGGATCATTGTGAGGATCAAATGAGAAAACATATCAAAAGAACTTTGTAGACCTTGAGGCACTATGTAATTTCTGGAGTAGAAGGAGGAGTAAGAGTAGGATGGGGAGAAAGAGGAAGAGGTCTATGAGCAGTAATATTCTTCCTCCCCCCCCAAAAAAATTCATTTTCAGTACCTGTAGATAAGTCTCCAGTGCAGTCCAAACACTCCATTCTTTCAGGGGAGTCCCTTTTCTCAGATATTCTTTTACTCTGGTCTCTCTATTTGAGGGAGTCAATGCAGGGTGGGCCTGGTTCCGGGGGATCCCTAGCACCATCTCATGTACATAGACAGACCACAAGTTGCAGGTAGCCTCAGTTGTATGTGGGGGAAATTCCCAGACCTGTCTTTGCTGGTTGTGACCTAGCTCATGGATGGGACCCCAGAGGCCATTAGACCTTATTCTCTTCTCATTGAGTATCTCCTCTGCTGACTTCTTGTGGCACATGATGGGGTATCCTGAATGCATCCAACCTAGGAAGTGAAGGAAGGAAGAGAAGGCAATGAGAAAGCCCCATCTGTCATTCTTAGGTTATTCTTCTAATATAGCTCTCATCTCTATTTTCTCATCCTCAACATTTTTAAACTTATATGAGAACAAATGGTTTCCCTTAGTTAAAGCAGGGAAGAAAAATTATTTTCCCAGTTCACCCAACCTTCTCAGCCCTAATTTCTCATCTCTCACAGAAGGGTTAGATTGTTGGGGTTTTTTTTTTTTGTTCTTGCTAACATTCTGGTAATTTTGGAATTGTATGTCTGCTACCATAGTGATGCTCTATTGGGTAACTTTTTTCCTTTTGTAGAAGCTGAATTGTAAGGTAGATAGAGTGCTGAACTTGAAGTCAGGAAGACCTGCATTCAATCCAGATCCAAATACTTAATTGCTATGTGACCTTGAATAAGACACTTTATCTGTTTGCCTCCATTTCTCAATTTTAAGTGAAGGTAAATAAAAGCACCTTATATCCAGAATTGTTATGAGGACAAAGCAAGTTATTTGTAAAGTAATTAGCACAAACATGGGAGTGATGATCAATCTTGATGGACTTACTCATTCAATCAGTACAAAGATCAGGGACAATTTTGGGCTATCTGCAATGGAGAATACTATCTGTTTGCGAAGAAAGAATTGTGGAGTTTAAACAAAGACCAAAGACTATTACCTTTAATTTAGGAAAAAAAATTATCTTATTATGTAATTTTGTTATATCTTATACTTTATTTTTCTTCCTTAAGACTGTCTTCTCTCTCATCATATCCAATTTAGATCAATTTATACCATGGAAATAATGTAAAGACTAAATGCCTTCTGTGGGGGGTGGCAGGAGTGAAGCAAAATTAGGGGAAAAATTGTAAAACACAAAATAAATAAAATCTTTCTTAAAAAAAGTAATTAGCACAGTATTTGGAACAAAGTAGGTATTATATAAATGCTAACAACTATTTATACATCTATATGTTGGGAGGATAGGAACAGTATAGGTGATTTCCTCTTTCTTATCACCAACATCATTTATATGGTGAATTCTCCTTAAAGTGAGGAGCTATGATTTTTTCTTGTTTATGTAGCCTTTAATGCCAGCCAAGCCCTCTATAATCAGTGACTGCTCCTTTAACCTAGTGCTTTCCTCTGAAATTTGCTCCACTTTTTCCTGCATAGATCACCTTTATTTATGTTTTTTTTTACCCCAATTAGAATATGCGGTACTTGAGAGGATAGATTGTCTTTTTTCCTTTCTTTGTATTTCTGACAATTAGAATAGTTCCCAGAAAGCAATAGGTGCTTAATAAATGGTTACTGACTTGTCTTGACTAAATTGTTGTCTTCTGATTTGACATCTACCAATTATTCAAGGTCCATAATTCATTGAAGACTCCTTAACCTCCACTACATATTGAAGCCCCTCCTTTGAAATCATAGCATTTACTTCTTTTGTTCTGCACAGAGAGGTATACAATAAATTCTTAGTAAGTGAAGGAAAGATGAAAAGTGAAAGAATGCTATCATTTAATTTTTGTGTTACCTTTCAAATTTCAATGTGGTTTTTCTCTTGTCTTTCTAACTAGTTCATAAGCTCTTGCTCACTTGTACTATCATACACAATACCTCAAATAATGAAGATAATGTATAAATATTTGTGCACTTTCTATTGATTTATCACATTTGTAAAGTATCTCCCATCTCAATACTCTAAACACCCACCAGCTGAGATCTGTACATCAGCCACAATCCTCTCAGGCCGAGAGAAAGGAAAGCTTATTGATGCCAGTCTGGCCACGGCTCCCATCATCTCATCCCAGAGATGAAGCAATGATTCTGGGTCTTCCAGGTTTTGAAGATGTTCAGAGGGCACTGTGAGGATGATATTATCTGTTGCCAGCTCCCCCCAGGGTGCTGGATAGTGGCGGATGAAGTTCTTCCACTCCTCCAGAGATGTCTCCCCTACAGAAAGAGATTGTGATGTTAATGGGCCTCTCAAAGAATCTTAGGAGACCATCTACTCCAGTCAGTCTGAACAGATTAGTCACCCAGCCACCATATGAAGACCTTCCCCTTTTGGTAATTTGCTGTCTCATAGGACAATCTATTTCACTTACATTGAGATAAAATCTGTCTCTATAAATTATACTTCCTGTTCATAGTTTTGTATCTTGTATCTGAATAGACCAAGTACAATCTAATTCTATCTGACAATATTTTCAAATATTGGAAAACTACCATTTTTTTCAACACTTCTTTCTTTTAGGCCAGGGCCATCCAAAATACAGTCTATGGGCTGCATATGCTCTGCAGTATGATTGTCTACAGCCTGCTTGTGGATTAGCTAAATGCTTTAGTAAATGAAGCTGAGACATTGCAGAGCTCTCATCAAAATATGTTGTCTATTGTTTCATTAAAAACTTTTAAAAGTAAGGTTGGATGGGTCCTGTTCTAGGTTATCTACTTGCAGTTACTTTAATTAATCCCCATGTAATGTTCCCTCTGGTTATCTCACCTTCCAAGTTCATTTTCTATATATGGTATAGTTCATCAATGTCTATCCTAAAATGTAGCTGTGATCTTTCCTAACAAACATCCAATATATGAGATTAGTTAAAGTGATTCTATCAACTCCCTTCTTCTGGACATTATAGCACTTTCCTACTTCCTAAGGCTAAAAGTTGGAATTTTGACTTCAATGGGTGAGGAACATTAACAGATCAGAGATTTAGAGCTAGGAAGGACTTTAAAATTTCCTAAACTTTTTTGTCAAATGGGCACCTTTGGGAACCTGGTAAATTCTATGAGCTCCACAGTTTTTAAATACATAGAATTACAAAGGAAACCAACAAATTGAAACACTGTCATCTAAATATTCTTTAAAAACAAGTTTGTCTATCAGGTAGAGCTCTCATTTTACTGTTGAGATGGCTAAGGAAAAATATTTGATATCACACAGGTATTAAGTAGTAGAGTCAGGATTTGAATTCTTGTTCTTTGATCCTAAATTTAGTGTCTTTTTCTTCTACTCTCACCTTTTGTATGCATGCTAACCCAATTTCTGCAAGACAATAGACCATTTCTCTTGTTTCAGGATGATCCCCAGTGATCCACTCTCAACCTTAAAATATGGTAGGTCATCGCTTTCTTCTGACCCTAAATATATCCTCTTCCTCTTTTTCAATCCAAGCTGCACATTACTTTCCTCCTTTATAAGCTAGTTCATATATCTTTCAGGATTCTCCAGTTTCCCTTAGTTTTAGCCTTCCTGAAGCCTTTACTCACCCAACTTAAAGTAAGGAGCAGGCACAGCTCCAGAGATGGTGATTGACACAGGCCCCAGCTGACTGCCCTTGGGCACAAGTACATAGATGAGGCCCCCCCAGAGGGAGGAGACTGACAGCTCTGGTCTGTCCAGACAGCATCTGTGAATCACCACAGGAGCACGGTAAAGCTTCTTGGCTCCATTGAGATTATCAGAGTGGCAACCAATTTGTACCTGGAAAAAGGAAGGTATGAGTTCAGGTAGCAAACAATGGAAAGCATTTGCTAGAACATTCAACAATGTCTTTCAGGCAAAACTAGTCTTGAATTATGCCCATTTAGTAGGTCATGAGTCATTACTACCCAGGGTTCATACATGCTGAAAAAAATTATACAGGTTCAAAAAGGATTTACAAAGTCATGAGTGACAGGCCCATAATAAATTGCTAAGGAAAAATGAGATGTTTTGATTATATTTCTACTCTTCAATGAGGATGTTAGAATATGAACCCTATTGCAAACTGTCCCTTACTCTGTCACAGAGAACATATCCTTCATGGACATGGAATCCAGTGTGGCAAAACTTGGTAGTTATTGAATGTTTATCAACTAATGACAAAATAGATGTACTTTGAGAAATTTATAGGGTGACGAAGTTAGTTTCATTGGAGTGATTTAGATAACAATATTATAAAGAAAAACAACTTTTGCAAAATTTGACAACTCTGTCCAATGCTACAGACCATAACTGAAGAGGACTAAGATGAAATACACTGCTCACATCCTGACAAATGAACTCAAGATACAGATTTCAATATATATATTTCTGGACATGGTCAATATGGAAATTTCTTGATTATGTGTATTACCATGGTTTCCTTTTCTTTTCTTTCTGCTTTTCAATTTGGGGACAAGATTGAGGAAAGAGAAAACAAATGCTTGTCAATAATTTTTTTTAAAAAATAACTTTACAACAACAAAAAGGACCAGAAGATTATGGTAGTGGCAGTCATGAAGACCATAAAGATTAGAGAAAGGAGAGGCAATGGACAGGCAAAGAGGAATCACCTGTAGACCATTAGTAGAAGCACATGGCATCATGATGCTGGCAGTAAAGCCTTCAGGGAGGTAGAGTCCAGTGCTCACCCATGTTGTGAGATCTGAAGAGAAACATAATTATGGATAGAATTCTTCTACCCCGATCCTTTCATTACCCTAAAGTCACTCAGATGTCTTATATCATCTCTCAGACTCTCCAAATAACCTCCTACATTCCTCATATCCCTTTCTAAAGCCCTGAAATCATCTCCATGAACTCAGATCCCCTTTGTAGAGCCCCATATTTCCTTTTGGAGTTTCATGCCTCCTTCCAGAGAGTTGCTCTGTTCTCTTTAAACCTTAGATATACTCAAGCCCCATTTGCTTAAAGGCATAGGCTCTTATTATGGCAACCAAAATCCTGTGATACCCTACTGGATTCATTCAGTCCATTATCTTCCAACTATCCTTTGACTCTCATCCTTCATCTTTACCTGGACTGGTACCATTGATCTCAATGGTAACAGGGGGTCCTGAGGAATGTGGCTGAGCTGGGCAAGTCCCATTACTAGCTCTGTGGACCAGTGAAAAGCAATCAGTCCCACTTCGAGCAAGTTCAGTAGCCACACAGAGCAGGGTGGCCTCACAGGAATTGCTTTGCACAGGATGGTCCTGGCTGACAGTGGGGAGGCCAGTTTTTTTGAGGACCTTCTTTAAGAATCTATGTAGGGAGGCATAGGCAGGGACCGCTTCTGCAGGAATCTTCAGGAAGTCCCCACAGTCCTTTCTTAGCTTAGATTGCCAGCCTTCTTCTAAGACCTTGCCTCCTTTCACTTCATCCTGGAACTGAGACAATGCTGAGCGGAAATGATAGTTCTCTTTCCTAGGCTCAAGGACAGGAAACTGGCCACTTTTGAGACTACAACCAAGGATGCTGAGTCCAAAGGGGTTGAGGATATGGTTTCCAGGATAATCAGCCACAGCAGACTTGCCAGGATTCTGGGAGGCCCACCACCAGGCTTGGCCTCCAATCAGTAAACCTCCACCCTCTGCCACAAACTCATGCAGCTCTTTGGCCTCTTTGTTGCTGTGGGCTGAACAACAATAAACACTTAGCCCAGGGGTCAGATGGGATTCTAGGCTGCATTTCAAGCCACTTCCAGATACCAGGGAACACAGGTTTTTAAAATTAGGATTAACTCCAATTCTGCCTGTTTGACCCCCTGCCAACCAGGTAACAGCATTGCAAAGAAAATGGCCCAGCTTGGGGGCAGAAAGCATGCCCTCATGAGCAGCCAGCACCACTCGTCCCTGGCCATAGCGGGCAGCTGCCAGGAAGCAATTGAGGGAAGAGTCTATCCCCAGAGGGAAGGCCAAGGCTCCATGAACCAGAAGCTGAGAAGGAAGTCCACCAGTGTTAGTATCCAGCTCTGTGATTCCATCTAGCAGTAGTTGTTGGTCCTGAGAGAGATTCTCCCCAAACCTGAAAATAAGACATTTGTTTCTATTAGTGCTTAAAGGAGTGATGTGGGATGGGGATATAGGAGTATTCTGGAAAACGTCTGTAGTCAGTCTTCTCCATAAGCTATATTTCCTAGGCCTATTATGTCTAGGGGCAACTCAGATGAAATTGTGCAATCTAAGTGCTGCAAAAGCCCTCCAACTTAATCTAGTACTAGACCCACCAGAAAGAGGTCATCTAATCACTGCTTATCTTAAAATAAGACATTGTTTTTCTGGGCAATTATTATGTGCCAACTATCATGATACTGACCTACCTCAGAGAGACTGAGGGTGCAAAAGTGAGAGAAGACTTCTGGCATTTAATTGCAAAGGGAATTCACCTGAAGAGGTTAAGACCATCTGAATGGTTATCAGGTAGGATGTTCTCTGGTGCGACAGGTAGGATGTCATTGATCCATCCAGATATAGTATAATACACTTTGTATGACATGTGAGGAAACAATGTATTTTGTGCAAATAACAATAGTAATAACAAGAACTATGATAATAATGATATTTATATAGCTAAAAAAGGTTTCCTTAAAATGAATTGTACTCTTTTCCCATATAATTTTTACCATTATACCTAGTTTTGTCCTTCAGGACTAAGAAAACAGTTAGATTCCTTCTTTCATATGACAATTCTTCAATTACTTGAAGACAACTATCAAGGTATCATGTTGCCCCTATTCCTCTATAACAAACATTCTTAATTCCTTTAGCTTATAATCATGTGGCATGTTTTCCAGTGTTTTCTTCATCCTGGTTAACCTCCTTTGGACTCTATATAGTTTACCCACTTCTTTCTACATAAGTACAGTCAAGTGTTCTCACTCTTTTTATCATTTGAATAGCAAAAATTATTGAATCATAGATATTATTTTCAGCCATTATTTTTTCTTGTAGAGGAATGGACAAACCAAGCATTAGTATTTTAAACAGTGTGTTTTATTTAATCCTTCAAGAAAACTTCTTCATTCTGTCATGGAGATGGTTAAGGTTTTGTAAACTATGTTCCAAAAGGTTCTATTAAGCCTGAAAATAAGGCTCTTCCAATTCAACCGAACAGGTTAGTTCACTAAGCCAGGAGTAACTCTGTTGGCCACAAAGTTATGACTTCTTTTTTGGTCATAAACTAGATCAAAATACTAAATAGTCTTCAAACTTTTATGGCCCATGTCTGCTTCTGAAATAGTGGAAACTGTGTTAAAGGGGACAGGAATGAATAATAATCATATTGTCCTTGTGTTATCTTCATGAATATTTATTTGTCTAATTGTTGTTTCTCCTAATCTTTGATACTGTTCAACAAAATTAATATTTATTAGAAGAAATGAAGCACTTCAATATTAAAATTCTTACTATCATTAAAACCAAGAATAAAAGTTATATAAATGGGAGAGCAATTCTTAGTTTCTTCTTGGTGAAGGCAGTTAAAGGAGTTTGATTTTATTTCCAAATTCAACAATAAACAATATTTCATGGGACATTTGGTCACTTTACCTTGCTCAATCCATGATGAGCACAAGAAAACAAATCATTCTAAAGATAGTTCATAGAATGATACATTTAGAATTAGACACAACCCTTGAGATTTTTATAGATAAGGAAGCAAGGGTTTTGAACTGGTTAAGAGACTTACTCAGCATTTCTCTGATCAATAATGATTTGGAGCATTTTTTTCAAATTATATATAGCTTTATTTTTTTTATTTGAAACCTGCCTGTTCATATGCTTTGATCATTTATCAATTGGGAATAACTCATAACTATATAAATTTGATTCTATTCTCTATATATTTTAGAAATGAGGCATTTATCAGAAGTCTAGCTGTGAAAATTGTTTCCCAATTTTTTTGTTTTCCAATTTGGCCACATTAGTTTCATTAGTGCAAAAAATTTTTAACTTGATATAGTTCTAATCCTTCATTTTGCAATTTATAATGTATTCTGTTTCTTGTTTGGTCATAAATTTCTCCCCTTTGAATAGATCTGACAGAGTATTTCTTGATCTGATAATTGGTCTATGGTATTTTTTATGTCTTAATTCTGTACCTTTTATGACCTTTTTTTTTTGTTATAGGGTGTGAGATGTGGGTTTTTGTTTAGTTTTTGCCAAATTATTTTCCAGTTTTCCCATCAGTTTTTTGTCAAATAGTGGATTTTTAAACCAGAAGCTATTGTCTTTGGGTTTGACAAATAATAGATTGCTATAGTCATTTTTTGCTGTAACTTTTGTACCTATACTAATTCACTGGTCCATTACTTTATTTCTTAACAAATACCAGGAAGTTTAGTGACTACCAGTTTATAGTATAGTTTTGGATCTGCCCCTTTCCTTTGCATTTTCCCCCCCAATAATTCCTTTGATATTCTGTAAGGGACTGTTGTGTGTGGGAGTACTGTAAACCGTTAATGTGTCCTCTAGCACCAGTGTTGTTTTACTAAGTGCCAGGGGAGTGGGTGTGGACCAGGGAGTGGACCAGGTACTGGGGAGGATATTTAAGCACTTGTATTTGGTCTAATAAATGGAGATCTCAGAGAACTATAGGAACTTTCCATCCTTGTCTCCTGTCCCCTCCATGTTTGCCTGGGTAAGGATAGACTAGCTGGCAGGAACCTAACACTTCCTGAGCAGCTAGTCTAACTGGAACTTAACAATATTCTTGATCTTTTATTGCTCTGGATGAATTTTGTTCCTAGTTTTCCTACCTCTATACAATAGGTTTTATTTTATTTTAGATTTAAATTTTTTTTACTTATTTAAGTCAATGGGGTTAAGTGACTTGCCCAAGGTCACATAACTAAGCAATTGCCAAGTGTCTGAAGTCAAGTTTGAGCTCAGGTCCTCCTGACTCCAGGGCTGGTACTCTATCCACCTAGCTGCCCCTACAATAGGTCTTAAAGAGATAATTTGGGGCTACCTTGCTCAAATATGCCAACAAATTCGATAATATAAATGAGATAAATATTTATGAAAATATAAATCACCCAAATTAACAGAAGAGGTAATAAAATGCTTTAAAAAACCTATTTCAGAAAAAAGAAATTGAAGAAACCAATAAACTGTGTTAGATGTGGCTCTCTGTCTAGTTTTTGCCATGCTATTTTCCAGTTTTCCCAGCAGTTTTTGTCGAATAGTAAGTTCTTATCCCAGAAGTTAATGTCTTTGGGTTTGTCAAACAATAAATTTCTATAGCCATTTAGTGCTATAGTTTGATTGATAACACTGAATAAATAATTTAATTTGGGTAGAATTGACATTTTTATTATATTAGCTTGATGTAACCATGAGCAATTGTTTTTTCAATTGTTTAGACCTGACTTTATTTGTATGAAAAGCATTTTGTAATTGTGTTCATACAACTTTCTGGATGTGTCTTGGGAGGCACATTCTCAAATGTTTTATGTTGTCTACATTTAATTTAAATGGAATTTTCTTTTTTTTATCTCTTGCCCTTGGACTTTCTTTTTCATATATATATATATATATATACATATATATATATATATATATATATATATTATCTTGGTACTTTACTGAAGTTTTTCTTTCAATTAATTTTTTAATTGATTTTCTATGATTTTCCAAGTATACCATCATAGCACCTGTAAAGAGTGAAAGTTTCCTTCCTCATTGCCAATTAATTCCTACAATTTATTTTTTCCTTCTCTTATTGCTAATATTATATTGACTAGTAACAGTGATAATGGTCATCCTTCTTTTGCCCCAATCTTATTGGGAATGCTCCTAGTTTATCCCCATTATATATAATGTTTCTTGATTTTTTAGATAGATATTGATTATTTTAAGGGAAAGCTGCATTTATTCTTAGAGTCTCTAGTGAATGTATTTTACCAAGACTTTTTTTCAGCATATATTGAGATAATTATATTGAACCATCCCTGCCTACCTGGTATGAATCCTATCTGATCATGGTATATTATCCTAGCAATAACTTGCTGTAATCTTTTTGATTAAAATTTTATTTAAGATTTTTGCATCAATGTTCATTAGTGATATTGGTCTATGAGTTTCTTTGCCTATTTTGTCTCTTGATGGTTTAGGTGTCAGCAGCGCATTAGAATCATAAAGAAATTTGGTAGAATTTCTTTTATTTTTAAAACAGTTTATGAAGAATTGGCATTAATTTTTCCTTAAATGTTTGGTAGATTTCACTTGTAAATCCATCTGGGGCTGGAGACTTTTTCTTAGGAAATTTACTGATGGTTCTTCAATTTCCTTTTTGGAAATGAGTTTTTTTTAATGTATTTTATTTCCTCTTCTGTTAATTTGGGTAGTTGATATTTTCATAAATATTCATTCATCTCATTCACATTGTCAAATTTATTGGCATATTTGGGCAAAGTAGTTCCAAATTATCTCTTTAATTTCCTTCTCATTGGTGATGAATTCAACTTTTCATATTTGAAAGTGGTAATTTGGTATTTTCCTTTACTTTTTAATCAGATTAACCAAAGTTTATTTCTTGATTTTTTTCATCAAAGCAAGTTAGTTTTATTTATTACATCAATAGTTTTCTTTCTTTCAATCTTAGAAATCTCTCCTTTGATTTTTTAGAATTTCTAATTAGGGATCTTTGTTCTTTTTCTAGTTTTTTTTAGTTGCATGCTCATTTCATTGATCTCCTCTTTCTCTATTTTATTCATATAACCTTTTAGAGACATAAAATTTCCCCTAAAAACTGCTTTTCTTCATCACATATATTTTGGTATGAGTCTCATTGTTGTCATTTTCTTGAATGAAATGGTAGATTATTTCCATGATTTGCTGTTTGAGTCACTCATTCTTTAAAATTAGATTATTTAGGTTAGAATTAATTTTTGGTTTATCTTTCCATGGCCCTTTATTTTATTGCAGCATGATTTGAAAAACATGCATTTATTATTTTTGCTTTTCCACATTTGTTTGTAAGATTTTATGCCCTATTACATGATCAATTTTGGTATAGGTGCCATGTGTTGCAGACAAAAATCTATATTCTTTTCTATCTCCATTCAGTTTTCTCCAGAAGTCTATCATATCTAAGTTTTCTAAGATTTTATTCACCTTCTTAACTTCCTTCTTGCATATTTTATGGTTAGATTTATCTAATTCTAAGAGAGGGAGGTTGAGGTCCTGTACTATTATAGTTTGGCTGTTTATGTCTCCTTGCAATTCTTTCAGTTTCTCCTGTAAGAATTTGGATGCTATACTATTTGGTACTTACTCAGCATTACCAAGTAGTGAATTTCTGCAGTAGAATCCTAATCTACATCCTCTCATACCAAGTCCATTGGTCTATCCCCTACATGAATCTACCTCTTGTATCTCCATAAATGATCGCTTATTTGTCAACAGAAAATTTAAAAAGGAGAAAAAGTCTATGAGGAATTTGATAAAATTCACTGAAGTGAACATTCAGAAATCACAGCATTTTGCCAGTTGGAATTTATCTAAATGACTAAGTGGATAAGACTTCCTGACTCTAGGGCCAGCTTTTATCCACTGCAACTGAGTAGATACTAGCTCCCTTGCATCACCCAGATGCCCTACATATCAATACTTATCAATTAATAGAAAATGGATTTTTAGAAAATGAATTTTCAATGTGGAACTCATTTCAAAATTAATTAATCAGTTAGGTGGCATAGAAGATGGAGGATGGGTCTATGATCAGGAATACTTGAGTTCAAATTTGGCCTCAGACACTTACTAGCTGTGTTTAATCTCTGTCTGTTTCTTTATCTATAAAATGGGGATGATAATAATAATAACATCTATCTCCCAGGGCTATTGTGAGAATCAAATGAGATAATATTTGGACACAGTTTATCAAAATATCTGGTACATAGTAAGTACTAAATAAGTGCTCACTAGTCTTACTATTAGTTATCTCAAATACGCCACTTTAGAGACTCCTGAAGCAAGTTTGTTCTATTAGCCATAGATTTGTCCCACTTGAACCAACAATCCATAGTCAATTCTATGAAGGGTATAACCATCAAAAGAACACATTCCTTTATCCAATGTGAGGCAGAATACAGGGATATATATATATTTTTTTTAAACAAGATTTTTTTCCAGTATTATAGCACTGGAAAGTTTCAATATGAAAATCATATGTGTAAACTTCCATATGGATATTTTAATATCCTAAATGGAAAATCCAAAATGATGAGAGAGACCCTGTCAACTGCAAGGTTTACCAGTTGCTCCTGCTTTCAGATGATATTGTACTGATTTCACATAATTCAGAACTACAATGAATCTCCTTAATAAAATCCATAGTCATTCAAAAGTGATTATCAAATTAATAATGAACATTTACATAGGGCCTACTATGTCCCATACACTGCATTAATCTCTTTAAAAATATTATCTCAATGAATTCTCACAATTTTATGCCTATTTTACAGATAAGAAAACTGAAGCATACAACGGTTAAATGATTTGTATGAGGGCACACAGTAAGTGTCTGAGACCAAATGACTAGTACACCACACTGGAACCATGACAAGCAGATGCATATGCAGTCCATTACATTAGTCAAAAAGACTGGTCACTAGGGGTGACCGATTTATTTGGCATTTGTAACTCATAAGATAACAATATCAACCAGCCTTCAGTTCTTCATGGACAGGACCTAATTCCTTTTGCAATACACAGGTGCACAAGATAGATAATGAATTTAACCCAGAACTGAATAAAAGATTGAGCGTAGGTTAGTTTGCTCAGGAATTGGAGTTCTAGAACCTTCACAGCATAATTTAAAGAAAATAACCCTAGATATCAAATCAGAGAACCTAGGTTTGGTCCCTAACTCTGCAACTTAAAAATTATGTGATATTGAGCAAGTAACTTGACCTTTGGGGGCGGGAGAGCTTAGGTTGGATGCTAATGTAATTTTAGTTCTAAATTGATGATGCTATAGGTTTAAGATATTGTTAAGAATGAGGGATTATATGTGATTAGTGATCATATATGATAGACATTTGAATTCAGGTAGCAAAATAGTCCCAGAGAGCAAGAGGGAAGATAGACTCCTCCATGTTCCTAATTGGGATTTAGAGATCAAAGATTAATAAAAGAAGAAATCCATGGATCAGTTTCTGTTGTGTTGTTGCCAGGATTTTTTGAGACAGGGTATCCCTATCTTGCCCAGTCTGAAAGTGCAATGAATATCCACAGGCCCAATCTCAACCATAGATGCATTAAACTGCTTTGTTTTTTCAACCTGGGGTGGTTGATCCTTTTTGTTTTATTTAACCATTTTTTAATTTAATTGATGTTTTTTGCAATTCTATATTTTATAATTTGGGGTTTTTTGGAGGCTTGGCAGCTAAATTTGAATTCAACTTCTCCTGATTCCAGAGTTAGTACCACTATACCACCTAACTGCCTTGGTCAGTCCTTTCTTTTGAATCAATTTGGGGGTTTCCAAGGTCTTATCATATTAATGTGGGACAGTATAAGATTGATTTAATCATTATTGAAACACAGAGCTCCAGAGTTCCTCTAGTCTCAATCTCTCCAAAAGCACAGACTTTAGGCATGTGCCTAGAAGGGCCTAAGATAGGCAAGGCCTAGATCAGTTTCAAGGAGTCCTAGAAAACTGATAGTATCAGTAAAGTCCACTTTATAATGTGTTCTCTCTTATAGTTATTTAGATGGTAGGATAGAGTGCTGGACTTGGAGTCAGGAAGAGATGAGTTTAAGTCTAGGCTCACCTGTTTTCTAGCTGGGTGAGTCTGGGCAAGTCACTTTATCTGTCTGTCTCATTGTCCTCATCTATAAGCTGAGGATGAAAAGTGTTTTCTCTCCAGAGTTGTTGGAAGGACCATAGGAGATAATATTTGTAAAGCACTTACCACAGTATCTGGAATATAGAAGGCACTTAATAAATGTTATTTCCTTCTTTCTCTTAGAATATCAAATATCATAGAGTAACTAATACTTTATTTAGAGAGCTCAGTTAGGAGAACTTGACCTTTCTCAGTTGCGGCTCCAACCAAAAATAAAGAAGCAGTAGGTTAATGACCACAACTAGCTGCTTCTTCAATCCAAGTGGATAAAAAGGACAAAAAGAAAAAAATCTTGAGATTACTAAAATTTTAGTCCAACTTTTACAACGTACATGTCAGTGTCTGACTGAATGTCTTGCTCCTTTAATTTATAGAAGAAGGGCTAAGAATACTTTGACATCATAACCCCCCAGGTTCTAGCTCAAATAAACCATCCTCTCCTTTTCACATGTGTACCAGAGCAAAACAAGTTTCTAGGTTTATATTCTGAAGAAAGGCTCTAAAACTTCTCAGATAGTAGAGGTTATTTGTTACAACGTTTCCCATCATCTGTAAGTTAAATCCTTTAATAAAGATTAGAGGCACTTTGGGAGGGAAAGAATTAAGCTCCTTTTCCCCATCATTTTTAAGATGGAAAAATCAAGATTTCTCCCCAAATATTCTATTCTTTTCCCTACCCATTTTGCTAGTTGTCACCCACAAACATGAGCAGAAGTTTGTTTTAAGACTTGAAAATTCATGTCTTTAAACCTGCCCAGTCGAATCCAGCCCAGCCTAACCAAGCCCAGTTAAAACCTATAATTATCTCAAAATCTTAAAACTACATATTTTGAGCTTTTAAAAGCTATGTATGGATTGCCCAGTCAAACAGCTTTCTTGTATAATAGTGCTACAGAAATAAATGACCTCTATAATGTTGTTTCAAGTAAAATCATATTTTCCCAGAGCCATTGCTGATGGTAGATGGGTTATTCCTATATAGGTTAAAATGAGGGTGTAAGGGTAAGACATCCAGAAAATTAAGAAGCGATCAAAGGCAGGTGGGTTAATTAGGGTAAGCTCATCAACAAGGAAGAGATCTTGTTAGGACAGTAAGAGGCTGGGAAGTAAAAATCTGGAATTAGTGGGATTGAAAAATATTTTGGTACAGTGGAGAGAACACCAGTTTTGAAGCCAGAAGATGAGGGTTTGAATCCTGGCTCTGCTACTTATGCCACTTGAGGGTCATTGTATAAATCACTTAACTATCTTGGGTTCCAATATTCTCATTTATAAAATGAGGGGTTGTACTAGATGACTTCTGAAGAGTTCTTCTAGCTTTAATGCTATGACTTCTGTTTTTTTCACTACCTGCTTAGACAATAAAGACAGTAAAGGCTTCATGGGGGCTAGGCCATTACAAAAGCCATCAATTCCACTGATTTGAAGAATCATGGTGACAGACATAGGAGTGTTTACTACTACAAAGAGTCAGTTGGAGCTGAGATGTTGGAAACTAAGAGACCAGCAAGGTGAGGGTACTGTAATACATAATTATTATTCTCAGGGCCTGAGAATTAGCAGGTTGTTGATGATGATGAAGGTGACATTTGTCCTTAGTTCTTTTTATTTTTTAGGTTTTTGCAAGGCAATGGGGGTTAAGTGGCTTGCCCAAGGCCATACAGCTAAGTAATTATTAAGTGTCTGAGGCTGAATTTGAACTCAGGTGCTCCTGACTGTGCCACCTAGCTGTCCCTGTCCTTAGTTCTTAAAGAGGACCATGACATCAGGGAGGTGATGCCATGACAGGCAAGTGTATTGAATTTGAGTGAGGGAGTACTGTATTAAGTCACCAGCATTTTTATCCTCTGGGGTCAAGTGAATCCAGTGGCCAACTATGAACCAGATTACTTAGAGATGACCCTGAATTTGAGTCAATCAAGTTTAAAAGATTTGTCCAAGGTCACTACTAGAAAGTCAATTGTCTGAGGTCAAATTTGAACTCAGATCCTTCTGATTCCAGGGTTGGTCCTTTATCCACTGCCATAACCTAGTATATTAAATTTGTAGTGGACCCAGTCTACATGATTCCAACTTCCAGAATTGCTCTACGGGGGAATAAAGACAGACAGCTTGGATGGTGAGAATTACTTGAGTTTGGGGAATCTGAGGGTGGAAAAACAGGTTTAGTTGGCAGGATATGACTCTGTTAGAAAAATAACAAGAAACTGGATTTGGACACATGATTAAGAAAATGTCATCTCCTGCTTTGGAATCAACATAGAATAAATGAGCTTCTAATCAGATGCAGAAATAATTTTTTGCAAATAAAACTTAGCGATGAACTTAAGAGTGTTAACAGTAAACTGCTAAGAGACATCAAGCTCAAGTGTAATTAAGGTAGTTAGTAGCAAACACCTCGATTTAGAATTCTAAAGAAATTTGGGTGTGTCCCAGGATTGCCTTAGGAGAAAATATGACTAAATATAAATAAAGTACTAGCCAGTCTCTTTTCTGACTGCATTTTAGCTGCCAAAAAGAAATTGAAAAAGTCATACAGGTATAACCACTTCTAGAATTAAAATTATAAGAAAAAAAGAATGTTAATTGATTTAAACCATTATTCTGCTTCTTAATAACACTGTTCTATTCTCCCAGCCCTAAAAGATTCTTATGATATGATCTAATCTAACATCAGATTTCCACTCCAAATTTTACAGATGAAGAAACTGAGAGAGATGGAGGTTAAATGATTTGCTAGGAGTGACACAGGTAATAAATGTCTGAGACTTTACATCCAGGTGTCTTCCTTCTGATGGTACATTGGAATTTCACCTGAACCCGATTTGGAGGTAGGTTGGCCTTAAGATGTGACTGATTGTACCTGTCATTGACCCTCAATGAATGCCAGATGTTACATGATAGACAGTTATCTCTTTTTGGACAAAAAAATATTCCATTTCAATCAGGTCTTCACTGGATTGGTCTCCTCCTGGGCAGACCAGGTCACCTCCAACTTCGATGAGAGGAAAAGCAAGGACAGAGGGTTAATCCCTGAGGAAGAACTAGCTCAGACTGGCTTCTGTTTACTGCTTAAAGAAAACCAATGGTTTCTACTCTGTAGCAGTGAATATCAATTTCTATGTCTTAGGCTCCTTTCCTATGGGTTCTTCCCAGTGGAAGTGAGGAGGCCCTGGTTCTCAGGGAAGATGGACAGCACCTTGTAACCATCAAGCTAAGGGACCAAATGTATGTCTTGACCTCACAGAATAATTTAAAGAATCACATAATACCTAGATGCATTCTGACCAGGTTAGAGCAAAGAAGGAGCATAACACTTCATCATTGTGGAAACTAAGCTTTGCAATGAAGACTGTGAACTTGCAACCCAATAAAAACCCTAAATATCTTTTTTGCTGAATATCTATCTAGACAAACTTGTCTCATTCTTCATTTTTCAAGTTGAATTTTTGAACCAACATAAAAGACTTTATATTTATCCAGAATTATTTTAATTTTCTTGGAATCAGACCAAATTGATTGAATGTTGAATAGCATACAACTAGACATAGATCTATAGCATGTAACAATCAGAAAACTCTATCAAGAAACCATTAACAACTATTCCTCAGGTGTGACAATCTGAACCAATTCCAAATCCATGCCTTACCATCTTGTCTATAAAGGAAGCACCAGAGTAAGCATTTCTGAAATGCTTTACTAATATTTACTTATAATCTATCCCTCGATGCAATTAAGAGGAGCAGTAGATAAGATAGAATATTGTGCATGGAAAAGGAAGACAAGTTCAAATCCAACCTCTGATACTTGGTAGCTTGGGTGACCCTGAAGAAGTTACTAAACTCTCTAAGTTTCATCATTTATAAAGTGTGGATAGTAATAACATCTATCTCCTGTGTTGTTGTCAAGATCAAATGAGATAATATCTATAATATCCCATTGATAAAATAGTCTAGAATTTGGCTAGGAGTTCAAATCAATCTCATAGGCCTACATAGTATGAAAACTACATACTTCCCTTTTTTGAACATCAAAATGACATTAATCTTTCTAATGTCCTTCCAGCCTCCCTCCTTTTTTCCCCACTTTTATTCAAAGATACATATCAATAGCTCAGTAATGATATTTTCTGGCATTTTCAGTACCTAGATTGTAAAGGTCACCTTGGACTAGTGACTTAAATCATCAAGAACACAACTACTGCTGTACCAACAATGTATTAGTATCCCAGATTTCCCACATCAATTTCAACATTGATCATTATCCTTGCTGGTCATATTGGCCAGTCTGAGAGGTATGAGATGGTACCTCAGAGATGTTTTAATTTGCACTTCTCTAATAATTAATGATTTAGAGCAATTTTTCATATGACTATGATTGCTTTGATTTCTTCATCTGTAAATTGACTTTGCATATACTTTGACCATTTGTCAATTGGGGAATGGCTTGTCTTTTTAAATTTGACTCAGTTCTCTGTATATTTTAGAGATGAGTTCTTTGTCAGAAACACTAGTCATAAAAATTGTTTCCCAATTCACTACATTTCTTTTGATCTCCGTTACAGTGGTTTTGTCTGTGCAAAACCTTTTTAATTTAACATAATCAAAATTATCTGGTTTATTTTTAATGATATTCTCCATCTCTTCCTTGATCATAATTGTCTCCCTTTCTATAGATCTGACAAGTAAACTACTCTTTTATCTTCTAGTTTGCTTATAATATTGTTTTTTATGTCTACATCATGTATTCATGTTGATCTTATCTTGGTAAAGGGTGTGAGGTGTTGGTCTAATCCATACTAACTTCCAATTTTCCCAACAGTTTCTAGAGAGCAGTTTGGAATTATGCCCAAAGGACAATAAAAATGTGTATACCCTTTAATCCAGCAATACCACTACTGGGTCTATACCCTGAAGAGATTATGAAAAAGGGTAAAAACATCACTGGTACAAAAATGTTCATAGCAGCCCTGTTTGTGGTGGCAAAAAAATAGGAACGGAGGGAATGTCCAATTGGGGAATGTTTTAACAAACTGTGGTATATGTATGTGATGGAACACTATTGTTCTATTAGAAACCAGGAGGGGTGGGGATTCAGGGAAGGATTTGCATCAGACATGATGCTGAGTGAGATGAACAGAACCCAAATAACATTGTACACCCTAAAAGGAATGTGAGAGTGATGATCAACCTTAATGGACTTGCTCATGCCAACAGGGCCACAATCGGGCACAATCTTGGTATGTCTGTGCTGGAGAATACTATCTGTATCCTAAGAAAGATTTGTGGAATTTGAACAAAGACCAAAAACCTTTAATTTAAAAAAAAATGTTATCTTATTATGTAATTCTGCTATATCACATACTATATGTTTCTTCCTTAAGGATATGATTCCTTTCTTATCACATTCAATTTAGATTAATGCATACTATGGGAATGTTGTAAAGACTAGCAAATTGCCTTTTGTGGGGGGTGGGAGGAGGGAAGCAAGATTGGGGGGGGAATGGTAAAACTCAAAATAAATAAAACCTTTCTAAAATTAAAAAAATAAATAAATCAAAGGTATTATAAAAAAAGAGCACAACTACCATTTCTTTATTTGTCTCTCTCTATTCAGACCTTCTTTGTTTCTTTTCCAAAATGGATACAATTGTTTATTATGATAGTGATCCAATGGCTGTCCCTCTAAACAGCTATAACCTACTGATGATAGACTGCTAGTAACTGTCTGTCTAATACATGCCTGTTACCTGATAGTACAAATGAGACTTGTTCTTCTCACAATGCCTAGCTTTAGTTCTGTTTCATCAAGACGATTATATTGACTTCTTAATATAATCCTTACCATACCCCTGATACTCACCTGACTGTAAGTGGAATTTTAGGCACTTTCTTAGAGACCTTGAGGAAGCTTGTATCTCCATAAGCATCTGTGAAATACACACCAGCTACACTGGTCACCTGGTTGCCAGGGAAATTACACAGAACCTTGTCATGTCCATGTTGATGTGCCCAGTACCAGGCTTGGCCCCCAATGAGTAAACCTCCACCATTTTTGACAAATTGAATCATCTCTTTGGCTAAGGTGCTATGGTAGGCATTCATGCAGTAAACTCCTAGGGAGTCCTTAAGGCCATCCATGGTCTGCACCTCCATCCCAGAGTCACGGAGAATGCCAGTGAGAGGTTTGACAGAAGTGTGCACCCCAACAGGAGTTCCTGGTCTTTGGTTGAGCCATCCCACAGCATTGCAAAGAAATTGAACCAACATGCCATCTTGCAGGTAGCCTTCATGGGACATGACTACCATGCGGCCTTGGCCATAATGGGAGGCAGCAATTAAGACCTGGCCATTCTTATCCACCAGTACTGGGAAAGCAGCTTCACCAACCAGCAGTAGTTCACAAGGGACAGGACCAGTGGGTAGATTCCAACTGTTCAGCCCCTTCATCAGTACCTCAAAAGCATCTGATGGAGACATCATCATGGCTTTTCTTTTGCCTGCTGTGAGGAAAGAAACAAAGCTTCAGATTGGTGACATAGCTTTAATCCTGTCCCTCTCTCCATAGAACCTGACACATCATTCTGTTTCTTGAATTCCTTGTTGATGTACCAGTCTACTATCCCTATGAATAAAGAAAATGAGGTTAATCTGTCATAATCTCTTCTGGATGAAATCATACTGACTCATTTTGGTCAACATTTCTATTTTGAGATTGTCCACCATTTAATTTTTCTGAACATTTCCTAATGATCCATTTTAAAAAATGTTTGTTTTCTGCAAAGCAACTGCTTTAAGTGACTTGCCCAAGATCACACAGCTAGAGAATTATTAAATATCTAAACCTAAATTTGAACTCAGATCCTCCAGACTCCAGGGTCAGTGCTCTATCCACTGCACCACCTCACTGCCCCGCAATGATCTTTTTAATAAAATATTCTATGTTTGGATGAGGGATTAAAAAAAAAACCCTCAGTAGCCTATATAATATGCAAATTCCACTCACTTTCCTTTTTCTTGAAAATCAGAAAACATTCATTTCAGTTGTCCTCTTTACCCCAAGTACTGAAGAAGAATGATGTAAACAGCAGTCACTCTCTGGTTTATATAGGTTCATTGAAAAGGATTTAAAGAGAATAATTCATTTCTCCTCTGAACATGGAATTTTTTCCCCATTCTGTAAGTGAGATAACTGAAGCAAGGGTCACAGACTCAGCCACAGTCAACAGGGAAGGCAGCAGTTGACACCAAAAACACTGATTTTTATCTATGGGTATAGTCACACTCAGCCACACACAATCCTTTTGTACTTTGTTAACCCCTGAAGGCGAAGGTAAGGGAACAATCATTTATTAAGTACCTGTTAAGTACAAAGCTCTGGGCTAAACACTTTACAAATATCTAACTTAATCCTTACAACAACCCTGCAAAGGAGATACTACTGTTCTCATTTTACAATTGAAGAAACTAAGGCAAAAAAGCTGTCAAGTGACTAATCCAGGAAAGCACAGCTACTAAGTCTCTAAGGCTGGATATGAACTTAGATCTTCCAGACTCCAGGCCAAGGTTCTAGGATGCATGTCCCAGAAAAGTGTAGGGGGTAAAGGAAAGGACAAGCATTTCAGAAGCCCCACCCCCCCATAGATATCATCCCAGGCTGAATTTAAACTGTACTGGAAGCTCCCCAGTAGGATTTCAGGAGAAAGGAGATTAGAAACAACCCAATTATAAGAGAAACACTTCCCCAGATGTATCAAAGATGTGCACATCATATATTACCTTCTACTCCATATTTTCTCTCTCCTTAATTCCCCTCAGTCTATCTTCTGGCCTACCTGCTCTCCTAAAAATGTGTTTCCTAAGGGCATCACTGATTTCCTAATTTCTAAATCTCCTGGCCTTTGCTCAGTCCTCATTCTCCCAACCTCTCTGGAACATCTGCTACTTTTCATCTGGACTCCTTCCTTTTGCTTCTTACAAAGCAGAGATTGACAGTCTGTTGGAAGAATTCTTAAGAGCTCCTTGAGTCCATTTGTGCCCCTTTCCCCTACAACTTGGTTCCCTTTACAGACAATGAATGGAGGATGAGAGGAACCTGCTCAGACCCCAAAGCAAGGTGTGGCTGACCAGAGTAGCCTATTCAGTCTGACTGTCATTAAGTCTCAACCCCTCATTTTTATTGAAAAGGGAATTTCACAGGGTCACATAAGAGTGTGTACAAAGTAGACATTTGAATCCATATAATAGTCTTTCTGTGTTTTTCAGTCTGGTAATCAGAGACTTGTTCTGGAACTAGTTGAGTGACTAGATACAGAAAAAAATCATTCTATGACACAACTCTGGGAAGGGGATGTGTTTCAGACTCTGAAAAGGGTAGTCAATATTTGGCAGGAGCCAGAGACCCTTAGAGCAGAGGGCACATATAAAGAGACAGAGTCCTACCCCCTGCCACTTTTGGGGGTGCCTAGCTTATTCATCTGCACACACATCTCATTTGCAAGCCTAAAGACAATCAACTGCCCCAGTGGTAAGTATTTTCTGCTCACTTCCTGTCCCAGCCCGGAAAAGTAGAATATCATCCTTTGGAGGGACCGGAGGGGGAGAACCTTCTGCCAAAGACCCAGAGAAAGGAGAAAACTCACATTTCTGTCCTTCAGCCCCCGCTCTGGCTTCACAAGGCTTCCTGAGAAGCCACAAGGAGCAGGAGGAGGTGTTGCTGAGATTCTTGCTCCTCTCTACTTCCTAGTCAGCTTGGCTAGGGATCAGAGTGAGGTGGAGCTTGCCGGGAGACAGAGGCCGGAAATCTGAGCTGAGCTCAGCTGAGCTTCCGTGCTTGCTTATTTCTCTGCTTCTGATGTCACGCAGGGACTGTGGGCCCAAGCACAAGTAACCAGAGAAGGAGAAGGACAGAGAGGGAGAAGGAGGGAGAGAAAGAGTGGGAAGGGGTGAGAAGAAGGGAAGAAAGGGATTGGGGGAGAATGAGAGGGGGCAAAGGGAAGGGAAGAGGAAAAGGGAGAGAGAGGTGGTGGTGATGGTGAGACAGAGAAAGTCAAAGAGGGGAAGATGGAGAGGGAGGGGGGAGACAAAGAAAAAAGGGAGAAGAAGGAGGGAGGGAGAGAGGGGAGGGAGAATACTAGAAAAAAATTCACTTGGCATTGATTGGACTGTATTCAATCGAAATGAATTATAAAAATATGATAAAAATATAAAAGAACTGAAAAACAATCCTTGTGAAGGAATAATTTGTAAATATCCAAATTGCTTCTCACTTATGATTATCATTTTATAATTTATAGCTAAATATGTTCCATAATGTATTCATGTTTGTACTCTGGTCACATTTTCTTTTTTTTTTTCAGAAAGATTTTATTTATTTTGAGTTTTACAATTTTCCCCCCCATTCTTGCTTCCCTCCCACCCCCACAGAAGGCATTCTATTAGTCTTTACATTGTTTCCATGGTATACATTTGATCCCAGTTGAATGTGATGAGAGAGAAATCATATCCTTAAGGAAGAAAAATAAAGTATAAGAGATAGCAAAATTACAATATAAGATAATGGTTTTTATTTTTTTATAAATTGAAGGTAATAGTCTTTGGTCTTTGTTCAAACTCCATAATTCTTTCTCTGGATACAGATGGTATTCTCTATTGCAGATAGCTCCAAATTGTCCCTGGTTGTTGCACTGATGGTATAATCAAGTCCATCAAGGTTGATCCATCACCTCCATGTTGCTGTTAGGGTGTACAATGTTTTTCTGGTTCTGCTTATCTTGCCCAGCATCAGTTTATGCAAATTTTGATTACTTTTTCTTAAAATTCCCTGCCTCTAGAGTCAAAAATAGAATTCTTTATTTTTTAGGAACCTAAGATGATGATGGAATCAAAATTCTCAGAAGTCTTGTTCTATTGAGAAGACTGCCAACCTCAGAATTATTGAGCTCAGAACATATCACCAGAAAATGTAAATGCCTGAAATTGGTGAAAGCAGTCAGTTCTTGTGTTTTCAATCTAGCATTGCCTAACTACCAGCTATGTTAGACAAATAAGAACCAAATATACACTTCTTAAAAAAAATCTAAATAGTGTTTTATTTTTTCCAATTACATGTAAAGATAAACAATTTTAAGTTACAAATTTTTCTCCCTCCCATCTCTATTTTCTCTCCAAGATAGCAAGTAATCTGATATAGGTTATACATTTACAATCAGGTTAAACATATTTCCTCATTAGTTATGTTGTGAAAGAAAAATCAGAACAAAAGGGGAAACCACAAGAAAGAAAAAAATAAAAGTGAAAATAGATTGCTTTGATCTGCATTCAGATGCCATAGTTCTGTTTCTGGATATAGTTATCATTTTCCATCATGAGTCTTTTGGAATTCTCTTGGATCATTATATTACTGAGAAGAGGCATGTCTATTATAGTAGATCACTACAAATTGTTGCTATTACTATGTACAATGTTCTACAGGTTCTTCTCATTTCACTCAGGATTAGTTCATTACTGTAAATCCAGATTTTTTCCCCCAAAACCTGCCTCTTCAGCATTTCTTATAGTATAATATTATTCCATGACATTCATATATCATAGCTTGTTCAGTCATTTCCCAAAGACCTGCTATAGATATTTTTCTAAATGTAGGTCCTTTTCCCTTTTTTTAGTGATCTCTTTGGGATACAATGGTTGTAGTAGTATTACTGGATCAGAGGGCATGCCTAGTTTGATAGTTCATAGTTCTGAATTGCTTCCCAGAATAGTTGGATCAGTTCACAACTCTTTCACCAATGCATTAGTGTCCCAGTTTTCCCAAATCCCCTTCAATATTTATATTTTCTCTTCTGTAATGTTAGTTAATCTGATAGGTATTAAGTGATACCTCAGAGTTGTTTTAATTTTTATTTCTCTAATCAAAAGTGATATAGTCTTCTTTTGGGAGCCAAGATGTCAAAGAGAAGCCTGTAACTTCCCTAAGGTCTCCAGGCTTCCCTCAGAAACATTGTTAATCAACCCTCTAAACAGATTCTGAAGTGACAGAACTCACAAAACAACAGAGTGGGGCATTTTCTAGCAAGTATGTCTCATTAGGGTAGAGGAAGAGTGTTGTCAGGAGCAGGGAACAGACTCCAATGCAGGGAGCTAAAATCATAGGGGGCACCATAGGCCACCACAGCAGAGATCTGTGACAGGGACCCCTGCCTCCTAGATCAGCAGGCCAACAGCACAGCAATTCAATGCGGAAGGCTCCAACACAGATTCCCTATGCCAGAGTGACTGGGCTTGATGGTTCAGTCCAATAAACAAGTTGCTAGCAATCTCAGTCGGTAAGATCTGTATAGTCTCTTGCCAGTGAGCAGGCCTCTAGCATCTTCTCTCTTTTCCGAATTGAAATTTTATTTTGTTTTTCTAAATACATGCAAAAATAGTTTTCAACATTCATTCATTTGAAAATTAATGATTTTCAAATTTTTCTACCACCATTCCTGCCATCTCCCCTCCCCATGGTGGTGAACAAGCTGGCAAAAGTTGGATTGTACAATATGTTTTACATATTTCCCTATTGATGATGATGTTTGCCCTTCATTCTTTTTTATTTTTTTATTTTGAGTTTTACAATTTTCTCTCAATTGTGCTTCCCTGCCCCCACCCCCCACAGAAGTCAGTATACTAGTCTTTACCTCATTCCCATAGTATGCATTGATCTAAGTGGAATGTGAAGAGAGAGAAATCATATCCTTAATGGAAAAAACATATAGTATGAGATATAGCAGAATTACATAATAAGACAACATTTTTTTAAAAAGTAAAGGTAATACTCCTTGGTCTTTGTTCAAACTCCACAATTCTTTCTCAGGATACAGATAACATTCTCCATTGCAGATATCCCAAATTGTGCCTGATTGTTTCTCTGTTGGTATGAGCAAGTCCATTAAGGTAGATCATTACTCCCATGTTGCTGCTAGGGTGTAAAATGTTCTTCTGGTCCTGCTCATCTCAGTCAGCATCATGTATGATGCAAATACTTCCAGGCTTCCCTGAATCCTCAGCCCTCCTGGTTTCTAATAGATTAACAGAATTCCATCACATACATATACCATGATCAATAGTGTTCCATCACATACATATACCGCAATTAATTAAGCTATTCCCCAATTGATGGACATTCCCTCAGCTTCCATTTCTTTGTCACCACAAACAGAGCTGCTATGAACATTTTTGTACAGGTGATGTTTTTACCCTTTTTCATAATCTCTTCAGGGTATAGACCCAGTAATAGTTATTGCTGGAACCAAGGGTATGGGCATTTTTATTGCCCTTTGGGCATAATTCCAAATTGCTCTCCAGAAAGGTTGGATGAATTCACAGCTCCACCAATAATGCCTTAGTGTCCTAGATTTCCCACATCCCATCCAACATTGATCATTGTCCTTTCTGGTCATATTGGCCAGTCTGAGAGGTGTTTAATTTTGGTAGAATTGTCACTTTTATTACATTTGCTTGGCCTATCCATGAGCAGTTGATATTTTCCCAGTTATTTAAGTCTGATTTTATTTGTGTGAGAAGTGCTTTATAATTGTTTTCAAATAGTTTCTGAGTCTGCCCTGACAGGTAGATTCCCAGGTATTTTATATTGTCTGAAGTTACTTTGAATGGAGTATCTCTTTCTAGCTCTTTCTGCTGCATCTTGCTAGTCATATGTATGTTGAGGATTTATAAAAGTTTATTTCATATTCTGAGACTTTCCTAAAGTTGCTAATTATTTCTAGTAGTTTTTTTAGATGATTTTTTTTGGATTCTCTAGGTATACCATCATGTCATCTGCAAAGAGTGAGTTTTGTCACTTCCTTCCTTATTCTAATTCCTTCAATTTCTTTTTCTTCTCTTATTGCTGAAGCTAACATTTCTAATACAATACTGAATAGTAGTGGTGATAGTGGGCTTCCTTGTTTCACTCCTGCTCTTATTGGGAATGCCTCTAGCCTATCCCCATATAATGCTTGTTGATGGTTACAGATAGATACTATTTATTATTCTAAGTAACAATCCATTTATTCCTACACTCTCTAGTATTTATAGTAGGAATGGGTGCTGTATTTTGTCAAGAGCTTTTTCAGCATCTATGGATATAATCATGATTTCTGACAGGTTTTTTATTGATATAATTAATTATACTGACAGTTTCCCTAATATTGAACCAACCCTGCATTTTTGGGATAAATCCTACTTGATTATAATGTATTATCCTAGTGATAACTTGTTTTAGTTGTTTTGCTAAGATTTTATTTAAGATTTTTGCATCTATATTCATCAGGGAGATAGGTCTATAATTTTCTTTCTCTGTTTAAACTCTTTCTGGTTTAGGTATCATCAGCATATTGGTGTCATAGAGGTAGGCAGAGTTCCATCTTCACCTATTTTTCCAAATAGTTCATATAGAATTGGAACCAGTTGTTCCTTAAATGTTTGATAGAATTCATTTGTAAATCCATCAGGCCCTGTAGCTTTTTTTTCTTAGGGAGTTCAATAATGGCTTGTTGAATTTCTTTTTCTGAGATAGGGTTATTTAGGTATTTAATTTCTTCATTATTCAACCTGGGCAACTTATATTTTTGTAAATATTCATCTTTTCATTTGGATTATCCAATTTATTGGCATAGTTGGACAAAATAATTCTGAATTATTACCTTAATTTCCTCCTCATTGGTGGTGAGTTCACCTTTTTCATTTATAATAGCAATTTTGTTTTCTTTTTTCTTTTTTTAAATCAAATTAACCAGAGGTTTATCAATTTTATTTTTTCCCCCACAAAACCAGCTCTTGGTTTTATTTATTAGTTAAATAGTTTTCTTGCTTTCAATTTTATTAATTTCTCCTTTAATATTTAGAATTTCGAATTTGGTATTCAACTGGGGGGGTTAATTTGTTGCTTCTCTAATTTTTTTAGATGCATAATTAGCTCATTGATTTCCTCTTTCTCTAATTTATTCATATAAGCATGTAAAGATATAATATATCCCCTGACAGCCACCTTGAGTGTATACCATAGGTTTTGGTAGATTTCATTATTGTCATTATCTAGGATAAAACAATTAATTCTATAATTTTTTGCTTGATCCACTCATTCTTTAAAATGATGTTATTTAGTTTACAGTTTGTTTTGGGTCTATATCTCCTTGGCACAATATTGCATATGATTTTTATTGCATTATGGTCTGAGAAAGATGTGTTCACTATTTCTACAATTGATTATTAGGTTTTTATGCCCTAGTACATGGTCAAATTTTGTGAAAGTGCCATGTATTGCAGAAAAGGAAGTATATTCCTTTCTATCCCCTTTCAATTTACTCCATAAATCTATCACATCTAGGTTTTCAAACAAGCTATTTAACTCCTTAACTTCCTTCTTCTTTATTTTATAGTTAGATTTATCTAAATCTGAGAGCAGAAGGTTGAGCTCTCCAACTATTAGAGTTTTTCTGTTTATCTCTTCCTGTAACTCCTTCAACTTCTCCTCTAAGAATTTGGATGCTATACCATTGGATGCATACATACTAAGTATTGAAATTACTTTGTTGTCTATGGTACATTTTAGGATGATATAGTTTCTCTTCCTTATCTCTTTTAATGATAACTATTTTTGCAGCTGCTTTGTCTGAGATAAGAATTGTTACCCCTGGTTTTTCACTTCAGCTGAAGCAAAATATATTTTACTCCAACCTTGTACCTTTACTATCAGATGAGTTTCTTGTAAGCAGCATATTGTAGGATTCTGATTTTTAATCTACTCTGCTATTCACTTACATTTTAAGGGAGAGTTCATTCCATTCACATTTAAAGTTATAATTACGAACTCTTTATTGCCTCCCATGTTATCTTCCCTCTGTTTGTATTTCCCCCCCTTTCCCCCTTTATCCATATTTCCCAGTGTTTTGTTTCTGAATACCACCACTTTCAATGTGTTTGCCCTCCTATATCCAACCCCCTCCCCTTCTTCCCCCCTTTTTCTTTGCACCTTCTTCCTTCCCTTCCATTTGTTGATTTTTCCTTTTCTTCCCCCTCCCCCTTTCCCCTTTTAACAACTTTAAGGTAAGATAAGTTTCTTAATTTAACAGAATGTGTGTATGTTAACTTTAAGCCAATCTGATGAGAGTAAAATTCAAGTGGTTCTCATCTCCCTTCCTCCCCTCTATTGCAACAAGTCATTTGTACCTCTTAATATAATAAGATTTACCCCATTCTCCCACCTCTTTACTGTCCTCCTTTTTAAGGAGGTATTGTCTTTAAATCATTCTATCTGAGTCACAGAAAGCTCATGAGTGTCCATCACATCTGGCTATTTTCTCTAGTAGAATTATAATTATTTAGAGTTTTTAGAGTCTTTCTCCTAGGTAAGGATAAGTAGGGATATTGCCAGTTTTATCTTATTTGATAACAGTTCTCCCCCCCCTTTTAATTTTACATTTTCATGTGTCTCTTGAGTCTTCTGTTTGCAGTCCAAATTTTCTATTAAGCTCTTATCTTTTCATCAGGAAAAGTTGGAAGTCTCCTATTTCATTAAATATCTATCTTTTGCCCTGGAAGAGAAGGCTCAGTTTTGCCGCCTAATGGATTCTTGGCTGCATTCCAAGCTCCCTTGCTTTTTGGAATTTTGCATTCCAGGCCCTTTGATCCCTTAATTTTGATGCTATCAAGTCCTATGTAATCCTTACTGTGGCTCCTTGGTATTTAAATTGTTTCTTTCTGGCTTCTTGCAGATTTTCTCTTTTATCTGAAAGTTCTGGAATTTTGCTACAATATTCCTTGGTGTTTTCATTTTGGGATCCCTTTCTGGAGATGATCAATGTATTTTTTAATAACTATTTTGCCCTCTCATTCCACAGCAATTTTCACTCGTTAAATCCTATAATAGTGAGTCCAGGATTTTTTTCTCTTCAATGTTTTCAGGAAGACCAATAATTTTTAGGTTATCTTTCTTTGTTCTGTTCTCAAGGTCAGTAGTTTTGCTGATGAGGTATTTAACATTTTCTTTCATTTTTTCAAGTTTTCAGTTTTGTTTAACAAGTTCTTCTTGGTGTCTCATGAAGTCATTGGTTTCCCTAGACTCCATTCTTTTTTTTAGGGAAAAATTTTCTTCACTTACTTTTTGCAACTCCTTTTGCAATTGGTCAATTCTATTATCCAATTGTATTTTCCAAGGATTTGTTTTCTTGTTGCAAGGTGTTAATCTTCTCTTGGGTTTCTTTTCCCAAATTTTCCAAGTGATTTTTAAATTCCTTCCTGATTTCTTCAATGAAATCTTTCTGTGCTGGAGATTCAATCATATTCTCCTCAGGGGTTCTATGTCTCTCTGGATTAGGGTATTTTCCTTCTAGAAATTTTTCTATGGTTTCCCCCTATCACTGGCCTTTCTTCATTTTTCTAAGATCTTGTGTTGGGGGAGGAGCTGGTTCACAGTTGTTTGGTATTGAGATCCCTAGAAGCTTTACTCACTGATTGTAATATCTCCATCTGGTCAGTAGGGTGTGCTAGAGGCTGGAACCTACCCTTCAGACCTTCCTGTAAGTCCCAGTCTGTCAGTCCCATGACCATGCCTCCACTCTTTGGTTATTTCTCAGAGCAAAGAAGTTCCCACAGTGAAGTGGTTCCTACATCGCAAGCCCCTGGGGCTGATCTTAGGTTAGTTTGGCTCTCGCTCCTCCCCCACTGGCTGTCAGCACTCTGCACTTGCCACACCCCTGATCCCTGATGCATGAACATACCTTGAGGTATGTGTTATTCTTCTAGCTTCTCTTTCTGGCTTTTGATGATAGGACTTCCATTAAGAGATTTATTTCATATTGTTTATGAGGGAAGATCAGGAGAACTTAGCACAGGACCTGGCTTCTTTCTGACATCTTGGCTGGAAGTTTGTCCTTCATTCTTCAAGATCATGACATCAGGGAGGTGATGCCATGACAAGCACATGAACTAGATGTGAGTGAGGGTAGTTCTATACACCAACCTCACTTTCCCCTCTGGAACCATGTGGGTCTAGTGACCAGGTATGAATCAAAATGATTGAACATGACCCTGGATGAGAGGCAATCAGAGTCAAGGGATTTGACCACAGTCATGCAACTAAAAAGTGTCAAGTGTCTAAGGCTGGATTCCAACTCCCATCTTCCTGACTCCAAGGTTAGTGCTCTATCCACTGCATGATCTAGCTGTCCCTAATTTCCATATTAGTTATGTTGTGAAAGATGAATTAGAACTGAGGGGAAAATACCATGAGAAAGTAAAGAAAAAAATGAATAATAAGTTTTAAAAAACTGAATCTAGTATGGTTTGCTCTGCATTCACTCTATTGTTTTTTTTCCTCTGGATGTGAATGACATTGTGCATAGAAGGATTGTCCTTGATCTCTGAACTGCTGAGAAGAGTGCATCCATCATAGTTAATCATCTCACAATGTTGTTAATGTGTACACTGTTCTCTTGGTTCTATTCATTTCAATCAGTATCGACTCATGTAAGCCTTTCCATGCTTCTCTAAAGTTCAAATGCTCATGATTTCTTACAGAATAATCGTACTCCACAACATTCACATACCATAATTTCCCAATTGTTTTGCATCCCCTCTATTTCCAATTCTTATCCATCATGAAAAAAAAGATGCTACAAATATTTTTGAAGAGACTTTTTCAGTTTCCATGAAATCTTTGGGATATAGACCCAGTTGTGGTGTTGCTGGATCAAAGGGTATGAAAGTTTTTGCCCTTTGGCTATAATTCCATATTACTCTCCATCTGCCAACATGAGGAATTTTCACTGATTATCATTCATACCTGAGTACTCTACTTCCTCAACTCAACTTCTTATCTTTTCTGGTTACCAACAAGTCCTCTTTAATCTAACAGTCTTGACCTGAGACTCTATCCAATTTTTACTGTGCATATATGAACACACACAAACATATATTGTTTGTATCACATTATTTACATGTTATTTCTCCTATTAGATTTTGGTCTCCTTGAAAGCAAGGAGACCTTTACTTTCTTTTGTAATTCTAGCAGTTAATAAAGTACCTCGTAGATGCATAATACATACTTGTTGACTTGGCAAGATGAATTTAATCACTGTAGAATTAATTCTTCTACAGAATTGAGTAGGAGATGAGACTAAGAGTGTTGAAAGAAGGATTATGATGAGAAATATAGAGAGTCACTTTTCTCAGAAATTAGAGGGAAGAAAATGATGATGAGCCAACTTACAGAGAGATATTTCAAAGTAAAGAAATGTTTCTGTTCTTTTGTGGGGTCTGTCACTTCAGAATTTGTTTAGAGGGTTGAATAATGATGTTTCTGAGGGAAGCCTGGGAGAGCTTAAGGAAGTTCCTGGGTTCTCTCCTTCATTTTGGTTTTCAAAAGAAGACTTTATATCAATTTTGTTATGAGAAATGCAAATTAAATCAACTCTAAGGTACTATCTTATACCCATCACATTGACTAATATGACAGAAAAAGAAAATGATAAATGTTGGAAGGGATTTGATAAAACTGGGACACTAATGCCCTTTTGGTGAAGTTGTAAATTGTACATATAGAATTGATATTATATTGTTTGTCTTACCAAGGAATAGGGGAGGCAGAGAATATGGAATGTAAAATTTTAAAATATGAGTTAGATAAATGAAATATAGGTATGTAAATGATTTTTCATTCCATTTCAACCTTACAACAACCCTGGAATGTAGGTGCCATTTTAATATTCCTTCTTTTCTGATGAATGAGGGAAAGAAAGGCTAAGTGCTTTGTTCAAGGTAATACAAAAATTATATGAGTCTAATGAATATAATGCAGTCTGTCCTCTGCATTAAAGCAGATCATCCTAGGAACATTCAAGATTGAAATTAGAATAAAGATGATAAAAAAGAAAATGGAATAGAGCTATCAAGATTTACATAACAACAAATTTTCTTATTCAAAAATCACCATCTTTGTGCTTTGTGCTATATAAGAATACAGAGAGAATTCCAAGGAAAACAAAAATAGGAAGAGAAGATAAAAATATAGAAAGAATGCCTTTGCAGAATATGGCACAATTTTGAAGACACTGAGTCAGTGATTGTCAGGATATCTGAAAGAGTGAAGGGATATCAAAATCTTGAGGAAATTTTGAACAATGCTATAATTAAAAGATAATCAAGAAAATATCAAAACTATATATATATATATATATATATATATATATAATATTGAATTTTCCATTACTTCAGTATCTCTATGAGATGAATCTACATGTTTTTGAAGAGAAATCTTCATGAAACTATGAGGAAGAAATAAGCAAGCTTTTACAAATGTCATTCTATAGAAAATCACATTTTATAATCATACAACTGAATTAGAGGTTCATAGAATACAAAATCCTATTATGTTTGCTTGATGATTAGAAAACAAATATGATCTGGTAGAGTAGAATGCCAATGTAAAGCTCTCTGATAACAAAGTATCTCCTATGTATATATTGAAATATCTTGTGCTTCCTTGTAAGATACAATAGTTATAATTGTTCAATGACCTGTTGTTTATTACTTTCAAAGAAGGAATTTTAAAGGGAAGCACATGCTCCCCAATGGTATTTACCACTGTTATAGACAATATCTAGCATAGTGTTTATATCAGTTTTCCTATGCAAGATGTTCCTGTTTGCCAACATGTTACTTGCAGTGAAGTTCACACTATCACAGATGCTCCTAAAATCTATAATCATTGAAAAGTATTTGATCAAACTATCACTTTAGAAAAATAAGATGGATAATTTTCTAGACAATTATATTTATTTTTTAATTCTTCAAAGACAGATGTATGTGTCTCCTGCTATATAGCAACACTGGTAGAATGTTGACATCCATATGGGGGCTTTGCTTTCACAGGAATCTTGAATCTAGTAAAAGAACTTGGCAATTTCCCAAAGATCATTTAGGCCATTCTCCTATTGTTTGACCCTAGGCTCAACTCGGATTTTGTGTAGGTAGGAGATAGAAGACAGAGTAGATAGAGGATATAGGTGATGGAACTAGAGTCAGGAAGACCTGAGTTCATACTAGCTATGTGATCCTTGACAAGTCACTTAAGCTCTGTATATATTAGTTTTCTCATCTGAAAAATAGAGCTCAGAGAAGGATTTACCTCCTAGGGACGTTGTAGGGATAAAGTGAGATTCCTGGAATATATTTTTAAAAATTCTAAAGTATTATATAAATGTTAGATATTAGCATTTTAGGGTTTTGGTTATGTAATAATGACTTTAATGGCTACTCAAATTTCTAAAAAGAATCATTCCAATGGTATGATATATAGTAGATATAAACTAGTCACAGAATATTGTTAATAAAATTTAATACAAAAATATTTATGAAATATGAAGAAAAATGGAACACATCAAAGAGATTAAGATGACTTTAAAAGGTGATGAACTGATCAAGTAGCAAGAACAAGAAACAACACATAGATTCTTCTTAGATCCCCATAATTTCAGGACATCTAGAGGAAATCCTCATCACACTGAGTGGACTTTTTTATGGAGAATTTATGGGAGGACATGGTCTAGAGTTGCATAGGATGAGAAAATGTGAATTGGTTCCATTATGAAACAATGATGGAAATATTTTTAACTATAAGACCAAAGAGCCATCAAACCAAGGATGTCAGGGAATCATTTATTAATGTAAAATTTGTTGTAATTATTCTCCCAATTCAACTCAAGTTAATTCAACTCATGCCTAGTGATGCTAACTATGTCTAAAGCTTTGTGTTGGGTAGATTCCACTTCTTTTCATTTCTTTTTAGGCTTTTGCAAGGCAAACGGGGTTAAGTGGCTTGCCCAAGGCCACACAGCTAGGTTATTATTAAGTGTCTGAGACTGGATTTAAAACCCAGGTACTCCTGACTCCAGGGCCCGTGCTTTATCCACTATGCCACCTAGCTGCCCCTTCTTTTCACTTTTATCTTTACCCTTCATGTCGTTGGTAAACTTTTTCTTCATGGATTATACAGAAGTCTGTTTTAGCCTAGCTCTACTACTAATATTGACAAATTCCAAATAAATGGATTCCAGATCCCCACATTGGATCCCACATCTTCATTCCCTAAACATGTTTTTCTTAAGCCTCTTAAGTTCTACTAGGTGGTATAAAGGTATTCTATTACCCTATGCAGATCCCTAAAAGTTTGCAGAACCTTTTTATTATGTTGTTTGAATTCTCAAATTTCCCTACCATTTTGCTCTTTCATAATCCAGAAATATCATGGAGGTTACATTGACAGACATGACTGTATTTTCTTACACATAATATTGTAAACCAGGAAAGGAGGAAGCAACAGATAAGGTTAAATGGATTCAGTTCTCTCGATTTATTGACATTAGGACTTAGAGGAATGATGCAATATAAGTGCACACCAGGAGCAATGGTTTGGCAATTGTTTATTTAAAAAGTATTCAAAGTAATTTGGAAGACAGGTCTTGACATTCAGATTGGCATCACTTTATTAATCAAAAGGTCTTAAAATTTTCATTCCATGTTCAGGGGAAATCATAAATATCAGTGATTGCCCCTTGACCATGTCCCAGCAGGAAACCCACAATCTGACAGCATTAGTCTGTTTCTCAAGTCAGGACTGACTCTGTGTACAGCAATGCATCAAGGCTCTCTTTCCCTTATTTCTCTCATCCAAGGATTTGAAGTCTCTTCTTTCATTAGAGGCTTATCAACCTAACCTTTTATTTCCACCCTTTTGTATCTTTAACTTTCTTTATAATGACTGCAATATGTCCTCTGTTTATATCCTTATGTGCAAGAGATCTTGGGAACTTGAATTTAAAAACAACATAGAAATCATTTAGCTTACCCTCATCATTATACAGATGAGAAAATGCTAGAGTTAGGAGATTTGCTTGTGAACACAAGGGCAACAAGTGATAGAATCTGAACCTCAGTCTTCTGACTCCAAATCAAATGTTCTTTCCAAGTTATATGGTTAGATATGTTGAGAATTATAATACATATACATTATGTTTCATAACTGCATATATGTTCCAAATATACATAAAATTATTATCATACATAAATTGCAATATGACACATAGGCAATTTATATTTATTATTAATCAAATATATCTCACATAATATCAACAATAATAATAGGCCCTGATATTTCTTCAGCATTATAAACTGTACATACTGTACATACCTCTACCATATCCTTCTTACTGTAGTTAAAATAATCATTCTTATGCATAGACATTGTGATGTAACTCCTCTCCTCAGAAATGATCTGCCAAATAGTATTCAAATTACTTCATATAAAACCCTCATAACAATTAGTGCTATCCAAAAATGAAGTTGACCTTCTTGGGAGGTAATGGGTTTCCTTCATTTTGAGGTCATCAGATCAAAGCTAGATGATCATTTATTGGAAACATGATAAAAAGGATTGTCAGTCAAGTGCTGGTAGGACTATAGGTCCCTTTACAACTCCAAGATTTCTAGCATCTAAATAGACTTATGACTTTTTAAAGAAAAAGTTTTTATGTTGATCATCTACTCCTATCCTCTTCTTGGGAGCATACAGTCTATATATGCTCAGTTATCTTGGTCAGAAGAAACAGAGGGTTTGACTATATCCACTTCAAGTGAAGAGAGTTTTTTTATTGTGGAAATTTAGTATAAACAATATCAGTTTGGAATCAGAGGATCTGGGTTAAAATATTGACACAGCCACCTGCTACCTTTGTGGCCTGGGGCAAGTAAAGATCTCTTTGGGACTTAGGTAACTCATCTGCAAAATGAGTTGAGGATCAATAAAAAATTGGGGAACAATAAAAGTTCCATGGCAGAAAATAGTACTTGATGCATATCTTTGGACAAGATGACTTCTGATGTGTCTTTCAGCTTTGAAGCTATGATCTTATGATTGATGAACCAAAGAAGAGGTTTATGGCATATAGCTCTAATGGGCCTTATCTACTATCCAGAAATCTTTTAGAAAAATTCATCCTTATCTTTTTACCCTTTTTCAATTCTAATAGTGACTGTTCCAAACCATATTTTTCCCCTATTAATTCCACCCAAACCACAAATTCACATGTGAGAGCATATAATTTAGCCTTCAATTACACTGAAAATATTGAGGTCAGACAATGGGAAGTCCCAATATCTATTTACCTGTATATACTACCTTATTTCACCTGCCAGTAGTCTTATACAAGTAATTATTACTATGTCTCTGTTGTTAACAATAAGATAATACTTATAGATATTCCTACATCTACCATGGCTCTCTTATACTCCATCCTTCATACTATAGTTAAATATGTAGTTAGTAACAAATACTAATTATGTATAAATATATAATTTATCTACATATTATTAAAGACAATTAATAAATATAGTTAAAATAATTATTCTCATGCTTAGATCTTATCATATAACTTCTAAGCTCAGAAACCTTCAATGACTCCCCAATTAATGTTCACAGTCTTTTTTTTTAGCATTTCATGCCATGCTGATATAAGTCATCCATACTTTTATTTTGCAAGGCATGGGGTTAAGTGACTTGCCAGAAGTCACACAGCTAGGTATTTATTAATGTCTGAGGCTGGATTTGAACTCAGATCCTCCTGATGTCAGGTCTGGTACTCTATCCATTGCACCACCTAGCTGCCTCTCATTCATACATTTTATTTTTTTTCTAACTAGGCTCTTTTTTTTGCCCCCTAACTAAATTTTCCTTTTTCTATGTCTTTACTCACATTATTCCCCATGCCTGAGCAGATTTCATAGGTATCATTGAGACCTTATAGGAAGGAAAAACATGACTTCAACAGAACCTATTCTATTCAAAAGATGACTGCTTAGTAAGATAAAGTACTTATGTGAGGAAATCAGTGAAGCATATTAGATGTTTGGGTGAGTATCACATTTTCATATCAGTATAGTGGAAATAAGTTAGAATAAGCCAAACAGCCTCTAAGAAGATTTGTGATTACCTCAGAAGAAATATGTGATTTTTGTTGGATTTTGAACAAGGGAAGGCAAGGGGCATCATCCCAGACATCTAAGAGAGGAAGGATATTTAAGCTTGTAGTGTCCATATTTGAAATTGATGTTAGTGATTGAGGTTCTCTTGCACATAAATAGTCCTGGAATTCGTGCTTCCTGGACATGCTTTTGATAGACCACAGTTGGTTGATATTGTAGCAGTGGCAGAAGCATCACTAGGGTTCAGACAAGCAATGATAAATGATCAAATATTTTCTTATTACTGACTACATGCTGGGCAATAGAGATAAAAGTACAAAAAGGAAAATATTTCTACTCACAATTAGTTTATGTTATATTGGGGAAACAATACACCCCCCCACATATAATATTATTATTATCTCTCAAATAATTAAATTCAAAGTGGTTTCAAGGGAGAAAAGTTGGGGATCAATAAAAAATTGGGGAACAATAAAAGTTTCATGGCAGAAAATAGTACTTGATGCATATCTTAAATGAAGAGAGGGATTCTAGAGTCTAGAGATAAAGAGGGAGTACAGTCTAGATATGTGGAACAGCTAGTAGGAAGACATGAAGATGGGAGATGAAACATTGAGTGTGAGGGTGAGAGGAAGTCAGTTTAGTCAGATACCAGAATGTGGAAGGGGTAGTTATGCCCAAAGAGATGAGAAGACAAAGTGAGGTCAGATTAGGCAGGACTTTAAAAATTAAACAGAAGAATTCATATTTTAAAGAAGAATCAATTGAAAAACACTGCAGTTGATTAATTCAGGGAGTCATATTTATCCTTAAAACAACTTTGAAAGGAATGTGTAGAATGGACTGAAGTGATAAAATATGTATGGCAAGATCAATTAGAAAACTATTGCAATTATCTGGGAATTATCAATGAAAAGTTGAAATAAGGTGGTAACTATTTGAGTGTCAAGAAATCAAATGTGAGAGAAGTTGTGAAGAGAGAAATGAGAATTTTTAGCCACTGACTGGATAGGTGAAGTAAAAGACAGGTAGCGATATAGGATAGAAGCTGAACCTGGGGGGCCATAAGTATGGTGGTGCTTTTGATAGAGATAGGAAAGTTTGGAAAATGGAAGCCCTGGGATATCATGATGTTTATGCCATATCAGGAACAAGCTAGAGACATTTTCTCTTTATTCAGTGGGGATATTCAAATATACAATGACAAATAAAATGAAAAAGCAATGCCTAATGCCTAATGTCGGGGTCTTTGATAACAGACAGCACCTGTTAGAAGATGTTCAAGAGCTTCCCAGAATAGTGAAGACATGAAGAGGGTGTACTGCCTGACATTCCTGGTACCTGCTGATGAACTGTGGGAGGGTGGCACCTATTGCTAGCTCTGCTAGATAACGCTTATAAGTCACTGAAATGTTATCCAGACTTTTGGGAGAAGGTTGCTTACTGAATGCTATCTATTTCTCAGAACTCTAATTTTTGTTTTCTCTTATTTCTTCCTTCTTTCAACAAAATTTTCCTTGAAAAATTTCCATGAGTTTCCTTAAACCTCTGGATGTTTCCAACATCATTTTCCCCCTTAATCAAATAAGCTATCTGATTTCTTTTCACACAAATCAAGATTCATCTCTAAAGCTGCATCTTAAATTAATGGATAGTTGTTTTTTCCCCCTAGGATTAGCTTAGCTGATTCTCAATCAGTTTTTTTCTTTCTGGTCTTTCAGGATATCTGACAAACTTCTTATTCATTAATAGGTAGTTGTGATGGATTGGATTACCTTTGACCATTCTCTAGGGCTGTTTTGTAGACTGAAAGATTATCTAATCTTTAAACTATTCTTTTATGGGCTAATTTTCCATAAGTCACCTATTTCATGTTTTCCCTAGACCACATGACTCTTTAGCAGGATTCTTCTTCTTTGCTGGAGTTTCTGATATGAATCCCTAGGTTTATAAAAGTGCTTCTACCATCATGAGCTTTTTTGAATTGAGGTCATAGCTAACTAGATAGTAGATTCATCATAACTTATTTTTCAGAAGAGACACCATAGTCTTGCGAATCTATCTTTCTCTATATTCTGAGACTAAAATGAAATCAATAGTAAGCATGAATCTCATTCAAATATCATCATATCTGAGGTATAAAGTCAAACATTCAACTATAGGGGTAGGGAAAATCTCATTATCCTCCTATTTCCTCACTAAATATGATGTGACATGCCATTTTTCTTTCATCTAGTTCTGTCTTATCAAAACTCATATCTGCTGCTTCATAATCTTCTCTTCCGAAACTACATAACTGAGCCTGTACCACCCAAACAAATCCATCCATTTGCGAAATACCTAAAGACGTGGGTAGAAACCAAACAGCCACAAATGGCATAGGTGATTGACTATATGGTCCTAATTACAATAGGAACATAATATTAGAGCTGACAAATACTTTAGCAATCCAGTGACTTCTGGGGTAATAGCTTATATGTGTAGATAAATAATAACTAAATCATTTGTTGATGCCTATTATTATTAACACTCTGCCAGACATTGGGGTACAATTATGGGAAAACTAGTAGAGTTTTCTGTGGTTCAGGAAAACAAACATAAAAGAGGGGGAAGAGAAGGGAGGTACCTGTATAGGGATAATGCTGCTGGTGAGAAGCAGAGGAAGTCTGGAGAGGTCGTTGAGCCAGGAGCAAAGTAAATATGCCTGGGGCTCCTCATGAGTCAGAGACTCTTCCATCAGGTGAGGCCTTACCCTCCAAGTTGCAAGCACCTTCACTGCTGGTGAAAAGGTACAGTAATTTACAGAGTTGGTATATGTAAACAGATAAAGCCCATTAATGAACTGCATACAATGTGTGCTTTGTATGAACTGATAATATGTGATGTCATGTTTAAATATCCTATATATTTAAAGTATGCTCTTTCACTGTATTAATCATATTTGCTACAGATATTATTACTAAATGTATATTACAGTATTATATGCACTCTCATAGGTGATTCACTGTGCTATATATTACATGTGATCTAAATATTATTTATAGTAGTGGTTCTCAAACGTTTTGATCTCATGATTCTATCAAACCCTTTGAAAATTCTAGAGCCCCTGTTTATGTGGTTAGATGACTGCCAATGATAGTATTATATTTGAACTTATAAATCCCCCTTTTTTCCTTTTCTACCCTCAATGGAGAGTTGATACTACCACTGTTAGCTATTCTCAAATGGAGTAGTGTTTCTATATCAAGTAGGAATAGCATAATAAGGATTATGATGGACAAGTTGTACATTTATACAGTGATGGACCAGAGAGGAGATAACAGTTGGGAGAAGGCAGTTAAATGGTGTATTTGAAGAGATTTGGATTTAGAACCAGAAATACATGAATTCAAATCCAGATTCTGACACTAATTATATGATCCTGGGCAAGTCATTTAATCTTTGTCTACCTGAGTTTCATCTTAAAATAGGGATGATAATAATAGGACCTGTCTCCCCCATTTCTTTTAGTTTTTTTTTTTTGTAAGGCAAACAGGGTTAAGTGGGTTGCCTAAGGCTACACAGCTAGGTAATTATTAAGTGTCTGAGACCGGATTTGAACCCAGGTACTCCTGACTCCAGGGCTGGTGCTTTATCCACTCTGCCACCTAGCCACCCCATCTCCCAAAATTGTTAAGGGGATCAAATAGAATATTATTTATAAAGTGCTTTGTAAACCTCAAAACATATAAATGCTAGCCATCCATGACAACTGGACCATGAATCTGGGTTTGGGTTGAACTTTTAAACATCTATTTCCAGGAAATTAGAAAGAAAAGTTTTGGTTTGGGCCAAAGGCATTGAGAATATTTACTCTATGGGTGTTTTCCTTACTTTATTATGCTTTTCTATTTTAAATAAATTGTCTAATTTCTTTTGTTTTAATCAATACCATGTGATATTAAATGGTCAAAAATAAAATAGTTTTTTCTTTCGAGGAAAAAAATGCAGAGGGATTAGAGGTTTGTAAACATTAACTTGAAAAGATTAATTCTGAACCCAGCTTTAAAATCTAGGGAGCAATTACTGAGTACTGGTCTCTGATTCTAGATTATATTTCTGACTGAAAGGAAAGATGCTTGGCGGAGAATTGGTTTAAACTCCTCTGATACTAAGCTAGTATCTCTATTGTTGCATGTCACTGTGTTTTTCATAATTTCAAAATACATATGAAATGTATTTTCCTCTTTTTTGAGGAACTTTAATCTATATTTTGCTCCAACAAATAATTTTTAATGTAAATAGTAAACACAGTACTCAGTTATTTATCTTTAAATATATGTTCTGCTATACATCACTATGGTAAAATTTTAACTGTGTGGATCAATAAGAAAATGTGGCAAGTCTTTAAAGAGAGGGAGTACCACATTATCTTGTCATGTAAGGAACCTGTATACAGGCCAAAAACCAGTTTAGTTAGAACTGAACATTGAGCAACTGATTGGTTTAAGAGGAAAAGGATTATGATAAGGTTTTATATTGACACTTTAGTCATATAATTTATATGCAGAGTTCATCATACACAATGACAGGCTGAACATATCAAAAGACAGAATTAAAGTTGCTGGAGAAATGTCAACAACCTCAGATATGCAGATGATAACACTCGTGGCAGAAAATGAAGAATTAAGAAACTTCTTGATGAGGGTGAGAGGGTCAAAGATGACTTGAAGCTTACCAAAAAATTAAGATTTTGAACCTGATCCCATCCCTTCTTAGCAGATAGAGGAAGAAGAAATAGAAGATCAGATTTTATATTCTTAAACCCAGATCACTACAGTTGGTAACTGCAACTATGAAATTAAAAGATGCTTGCTTCTGGGGAAAAGATAGTGGATTAAGGGAAATCACCAACTGAACTCCCAAAATTCTCTTCCAAACAACTTTAAAATCATGCTTCAAATTGAATTTTGGAGCAGCAGAGTCAATAAAAGACTATATAAGATATTTTTCCACCCTAAGTGAACCTGATAAGTTGGGAAGTCTGTGGCACTGGGGTAAAGGCCTGTCCAGAGCCTATACGTGGCAGTGACAATAGTAGTCAAAACAGCAGCAGCAACTTCAGGAGCTTTTGGCCCAGAGATGGTAAGGGGGCTGGACAATGGGTCAGATAGAGATTACAAATGATCCTTTGCTGGTACTGGGTATAGCTGATTGATCAGCAGCTCTATTGACCCTGTTGACTTCTCAGTTGCAGTTGTAAGGCATAGAGGAACAGTGATAGTAACAAGGAAACAGTGGCCCTGCTTACATTCTAATTTTTTGGCCCTTTATTTTTTGAAGAAGTTCATGACATCAGGGAGATGATTTCATGACAAGTATATGGATTGGATTTGAATGATAGGGAACTGGGTTATGTCACCAGCATTACTCTCTCCTCCAGAGTCATCTGGATCCAGTGGCTAGAAATGCATTAGTATGAATGGAGATGGCCCTGGATGCCAGGCAATCAGGATTAAGTGACTTGTCCAAGGTCACACAGCTAATAAGTGCCTGAGGTCACATTTGAACTCAGGGCACCCACTGTGCCATCTAGCTGATAAAATGAAGAGGAATATTATTATGTGCAACTACAAAGGAACTTCCTAGAGATCAAAATACAGACCAGGAGAGCAGTGACCATTCCTGTCTTAGGATAACACCAAATGATTTGCACCAAAAATTAGCACCAAAAATAGCAAAAAGAAAAAAAAGAAGAAAAAAGAAAAAGAAAAAAGAAAAAAAGCTAATTGGACCCAAACTCAACAAGAATTCTTAGAAGAAATGAAGAGTGAACTGAGATGTAAAGTAAAAAAAAATAGGGAAAATTGAGGGTAATGCAAGAAAATTATGAAAAGAGAATTAACAGTACTGTAAAGAGGTAGAATAAAACGTTCTAAAGAAAATACCTTGAAAATTGACCCAATTATAAAAGAGGCACAATCACAGAAGAAAATAACTCCTTAAAAGGCAGAATTAGAAAACAAAATGGAAAAAGAGATATAAAATTTTACTGAAGAAACTAATTCTTTTAAAAGTAGAACTGGACAAGTGGAAGCTAATAACTCCATGAGACATCAAGAAACTGAAATAAAGTCAAAAGAATGAAAAAAAAGAGAAAATGTGAAATATCAAAGAAAGGACTAATCTAGATGAGATAATTTGTAAAATAATCAGCCACTTGAAAGTCACCATCAATGAAAGAGCCTGGAAATCATATTTCAAGATATTATGATGGAAAAATATTCCATATCTTAGATCCAGAAGATAAAATAGAAATGTAAAAAAAAACTCTTTCTGATTTGTTAAAATATTAACATTTCCCTCACAAGACTGAAACAAGTGCTTTGCAAACCTTAAAGCATATAAATGATAGCTATTTGATTCTCAAGCTAATTTGTGAGGTAGATGTGGTTATTATTCTCATTTTACAGGTGATTAAAATTATGGTAGAGTGAGGTTAAATTACTTGCTCAGGGTTTTACTCACTTAGTAAATATCTCAGGCAGGATTCAATGGGAGAAGTTTTAACTTGAAGTTCAGTGTCTGATCTAGTAGGTTCACTCAGGAGATTAGTGTGGTTTACCAAATTATTGTTGTTATTCAGTTGTTTCAGTTGTGTTAAATTCTTTGTGATCCAGGTGGAGTTTTCTTGACAATGAAGAATGTACCTTCAATGGAATAAAAGTGTATTTGCTTCAAAGAAGATCTTGCTTAATCAAAATTATGTGATCTACCCAGAGACATATTAAAATGGGTCACCAGGAGAGGGCAATGGAGTTTATGTTGAAGTATCTAAAGAAGACAAGTTTTCTTTGTATGCTAGTGAAGCAATATTCAACTTACTCCAACATCTTAGGTAGTAGGTGTCAAGTGTCTGAGGTCAAATTTGAACTCAAAATTTTTGACTCCAGACCTGGTGGTTCTCTATCCACTGCTCCTGCTAGCTTCTCTGTAAATACCAGGACAGCTATTTTGTGGAGTAACCTATACTGATTTCTTTCTTTCTCCCTCTCTCAGTCACTTTTTGCATCTTCATTTCATCTCCCTTCTCTCTCTCTCTCTCTCTCTCTCTCTCTCTCTCTCTCTCTCACACACACACACACACACACACACTTTTAATTACTGCTTCTAAGTTTTAGTCTCTTCTCATTTTAATCTCTCTTTTAGTACCTTACTCTCCTCCATCTAAAAGCAAACCTAGGTCTCCTACCCTAAAATAATAATACATTTAGAAATGAAGAGACCTGAGAGGTCCATTTCACTTTTGCAAAGGAGGTAAACTAAACCTCAGGGAAGTTATTTGATTTGGCCAAGGTCACGTAGGTAGTAAAGCATCAACCATGAGATTTGAGCCCAGGTTCCCCAAATCCTTCTCTGCCTCCCTTATCCCTGGCATGTTCTTAATCTATCATTCAATTTCTCTTCCCCTTCACTGCCAAATATCAATACAGAGTAATCAATCCATGATTCCTTCTTTTCCAGTCCCCCTTCTCATCCTCTGACTTCTCAACTAGTCTACTAAGGATTATTTCATTCTAAATTAGCAACTATCCCCAGCTCACAATTTCTCTATCCTTAGTGTTCTTCTATGGAATCTGATACCAGTGACCATTCTTACATCTTGAAACTCCCTTCTTCCATGGCTCCCATGATACTGCTTCATTCTGACTCTTTACTTCACTCCTTCTTACTTTTTCTTGGCCTGTTTCATGGATGTTCCTCCTCTAAATGCCTCCTAGGGTATGCATCTCCTAGGTTATGACATTAGCTTTCAACTCTTTCATCATTTTGATGGAAGTATCTACCTCCACATCTTCTTAGATGTTTTAATTGGTTCCTCTTCCTGCCCTCCATATTTTCAATTATTGCTTATTGACTGATGTTGAGAAATGACTTCCAAATCTGCATATCCATTTCCCATAAATTCCAGACATTCATTTTCAGCTGCCTTGATGATTGTATCCATCTCGATGTTCTGCCAAAATTTCCAAATCAACATATTCAAAATTGAATCTATTATTTTCCTTACAAAACTGGCCTAATATCCCTCTTTATGATTATGATATCATCACTCTTCCATGTGTCAAGCTGAGAACCTCATTTTTTCCCAACTCTTTTGGTCTACTACCTTCTCCTACATCTGCCTCTTTAGGACATACCCAGTTGACATTCTAATCAAAGGCATGCTTCTGGTCATTTATAATGGTGAGACATGGACCTGCCTTCCCCTTCAGAGCAACCATAAATATCTTCTACTTCCTGTTACTCACAAACCCCAGGGGTTTGCCCTGTGTATTGATAAGTCTTTTAGCTGGCTATGAACCAATACTCCATAGAGAGACAAAAGGGATCCCTATACCTCCCTTCTTTTCTTTCTGGTTATGAAGAAAAGGTTGGGTCTCTGAGATGCTTAAAGGATCTGGTGAGCTAATATAATTAGTTCCCATGGTTAGCCCTCATTACTCCTCAGTTGTACTATTGTAATAACCTCTTTAAGTAATCAACTCACTCTCAGTTTTTCCTCAATCCATCCTTCACAGAACTACTGAAATATTTTTTCTGATATACAGGACTGATCAGCATCCTCTTATATATACTGTCAGGAAATTTTATCTTTCTATTAAAAGATAAAATGTTATATTATATTATATTATATTATATTTAAAATCTTTTTTTATTGAACAGTATTTTATTTTTTCCAATTACATGTAATGATAGTTTTCAATATTCGGTTTTGTATGATTTTGTAATTTTTTTTCCTTGCTTCCCTTTCCTCCTGACCAAGACTGAAAGCTGTCTGACATAGGTTAGTTATACATATGCAATTGTGTAAACATAATTCCACATTAGTCATGTTGTAAAAAAAAGAAACAAAATAAAAGGGGGGGAAAGCACCAAAAACATCAGCAATGACAAAAAGACAAACAAAAATAGTATGCCTTGATCTGCATTCATACTCCATAGTTCTTCCACTAGATGTCGAGGTTATTTTCATCTGCAAGTTTTTTGTCATTGTCTTTGCTCACAACTACACATTATTTTTAAATCTCAATCTACCTTCTCCAACTTTCAGATATTTGCACAGAGTGAATAGAGAGTCAATCTTGATATTAGGAATTCTTGCATTCAAGTCTCACTTTTTACAAATACTGGCTGCAAGACCCTTTACAAGTCACTCAGTTGCTTTGGGTGCCTCTCTAAGACTTTCTCTTTCAGGGATAGAGATGACATCCTTTAGCACAGAGAATTCCCTAACCAGGATAATTTCTATAAATGAAATCACATCTCTAACTCTCACCTGTGGTTCCAAGAAGCTGTAGCATGTGCAGAGGCCATATTTCAGTAAACAGTCTCAGCAAACAGGTTAAACAAAGTTGACAGTACCCAGTATGCTTTAAAAATGTTGGTGAGCTAGGGATATGCCTACCTTCTTTTTTTTTCAAGGCATTGGGGTTAAGAGGCTTACACAGCTAGGTAATTATTAAGTGTCTGAGGCTGGATTTGAACTCAGGTCCTCCTGACCCCAGGGCCAGTGCTCTATCCACTGTGGCCACCTAGCTGCTCCAGTATGCTTATCTTCTACTGGCTAATTGGGTAAATGAGAACAATTTGTTTTGATGACTATAAAAGTAGTTGAAGCAAGTACTGTGTGGAGCACTTAGTGTTTGGTCAGACATTCCAGGGTCATCCACTATATCCTGGGCAATTTACAGGATGCTGAATTTTGTTTTTTCCATAAGATTTTGATGAATCTGGAAGAGAGAGTGAGGCTAATGATTTTTGCAGCTACACTTCACTAAAATCAAATTAATGAACAAGTCACAGCATCCTTGCTCTGTTCATCATTGAATTTCTTTGAAAATGGACAGACAAGGGGCAGCTAGGTGGCACAGTGGATAGAGCACTGGCCCTGGGGTCAGGAGGACCTGAGTTCAAATCCAGCCTCAGACACTTAATAATTACCTAGCTGTCTGGCCTTGGTCAAGCCACTTAATTCCATTTGCCCTGCAAAAACCTTAAAAAAAAGAACAAAAAAAAAATGCAAAAGAAAATGGACAGACAGTAACAACAATAGTGACTATATATATTCTTCTCTGATGTGTACTATATGCTATGTTGTTAGAGATGGCCTAACCATTTGGCTATTGCATACAACTCTATTATTTGTCATGGGTCATATATATATATATATATATATATATATGGCACATTGTACTTTGTACTGAACTAATATGTGGACTATGTAAAATGCCAAAGTATAGATTTTGTTTAGCACAACTACACGTATCCTAGTTTCTCCCAAGTGATTTGCAATGATGAAAATTTTTCACTGAGTGGAGAATGTAAATATGAACCACTTTTTGACTGGTAAAATTGAAAGTTATAGGAGAAAGAGCCAAGACTCTGATATATAAGGATACAGCTCTTTCAGTGGCACTAAATCTATTGCACTAAACCTCTTAAAGAATTTGAAACTTTGAACAGCTCTCTCTCTCTCTCTCTCTCTCTCTCTCTCTCTCTGTCTCCCTTTCTCTCTGTACTCCATTCCTCCCTCTTGTTATCTCTTTCCTTTCTCTCTCTCTCTCTCTCTTTCTTCTCTCTCTCTCTCTCTCTATATATATATGTATATATATATGTGTGTGTGTGTGTATACATATGAGAGAGTTAAATATTTGTGAATTATATATATTTTAATATGGAAATAGTTATATAGATATAGATATAAAGATAAGCTAGCATCCAGAAGAGATAGTGAATGTGACCATAGGGCAGTACCCTTTCTTGAGCTACTCAGTTGCTAATCAAACTAAACAAAAAGTTGGAAATGTGAAAACTAGGGAATTCTGAATTTTGAAGCTATTTGGTGATTATATAGCTGATGATGATTATCCAATTATGGCCTAGATTGAAGAAATGAAGATTTCTGAAAGATATTGGAAATTTACTATAATTCAGAGTGAAGTCTATATCCTGGATACTGGAACAGTTGTTAAAAGGAAAGATCATTTCTCTCCTATCTCCTTGCCTGGTGACAAATTTCAAAGCTGAAGACCTTAAAAAAATTGTAATTTTAATATAGATAGAAGGATAATTTTAAACCTAGGTTCTCACCATTCTTGAAAAAGCACAGCAACTCCTCAGCTAAAAGAACAAGCTTCTCAGAAGAGCCAAAGTTGGAGCTGAGGGAGACTATTAAAGACTAATATTAGATAATCAAGCAGACTGACAATTCATCAGAGTCTGTGAGGAACAAGCCCTGATAAGCCACCCAATTCAGCAAAGATATTATGCCCTGCTGGGAGTTAGCCTTGACTAACAACAGAGGATCATCAAAGTTCAGTCAACACACCATGAAGCCAACTTCATTAGGAATCTAGAAAGAAAGTATAGCAAGGTTCTTGAGTTTCAGGGTTATGAGTTGTCTCAAGCACATGTTAATCCTCTACAGATACCTCACATTATATTTTCAGTTTGTGCCTATTTTCCCCAGTGTACTCTGGGTTTGGGGAAAAAGTACATGGAAGTTTTTAAAGGAAGTAGTGCATGAATTGCCCCATTTTTCCCAGTGTTTTTTTCTATTTGAGTGATGCCTATACTAAAATCTAATTGAGTCTACTAGGTATGTACACTGGTGGGGACTTACATGCTCAAGGTCAGGAGTAGCTATTCATATAACCCAAAAACCAGAGGTAAGAGTTGCAGTCTTTGAAATTTGAATTATGAGTGCAAGTGCAAGCTTGGGGAATGACTTCAGAGTAATGTAATTAAATGTAATTGTTATTGACTTTTTCCATAATTAGGTATTTTATGACTTATTTTACCCATTCATTATTTAGGATATTATTCACAGCCTTCATTTAAATGTGACTTTTCATTGTAACCTGTATTTTCCCAGGAAAATGAAAGGAGTGGGGGTTGGGAGAGACATAAAAGAAACAACAAATTCGAGATGGAGCCAAGGTATTCATCTCAATTCTTCATTTCAGATCTCTGCTTTTATTTTGTTTATGTGAGTAACAATAAATCCTATGTATTTAGAGTCACCCAATTTTAAAGTGTGATACCCCAAACTGCATATGTCAGTCCTTGTATGTTCTACTAACTAGGACAGAATACCTGAAGACAAATCATCTCCTGAAATTTGGTTAATAATTTTGGATGCTAACTCTCCTTCCTAGATCTTCATCACCTATAGATTTGATAAACATGCTCTCATTCATAAACTGGCAAATAGAAAAAGACTAGGGCTACTTCTTGGGGAGTTCCAATAGAGTCTTTCTTTCAAATCATCATCAAATCATTTCTGTCTAATTCAAGTCACCTGTTTTCATTTAGTCTACAAGAATTTATTTTACATTTTACAATAAAGTTTTGTTGTATTTAAAAATATAAAAACCTTTGATATCATAAGCCATACAAAAGGGACATCTTATTGACTCAGTCTAATTTTTGACTCTGGCCTTTCAACCAAATAAATTCATCTAATTTTGCTGTCACACAACCTGTAAGTTTTTAATCTTATTCACAATGTCAGGACAAACCTTAGAAAATTCTTTTTTCAAAAATCTAGGTTAAATACAAGGTACAAGTTACTCTTTAAAAAAAGTTGATGGGGGGCGGCTAGGTGGCGCAGTGGATAAAGCATTGGCCCTGAAGTCAGGAGTACCTGGGTTCAAATCCGGTCTCAGACACTTAATAATTACCTAGCTGTGTGGCCTTGGACAAGCCACTTAACCCCATTTGCCTTGCAAAAAAACTAAAAAAAAGTTGATGGGATCTGGCAAGATCTTATCATGAAGAAACCATATGATCATCCACTAGTCAACATCAGACATTTAGACAAGCAGTTATTTATCATTTGTGATGGGAAATGAGTAGAAATTTCAGCAAATAGGCATAGCACTATGCTAGAGTAATTTGGCAGGTGACAGGCAAAAGGGGAATGCAGATTTCTGTCACCTTCAATGTATTACTAATAAACAGTCATAAGGACTAGAGTTTGGGAGTGGGACTATTTTTAAGTTGAGCTAGGGAGAACAAGGGGTCATGTCTTCGACCTAAAGAGACTGACTGGGGTAATGGATAGGACACCTGATTAGGGTTTCTGGCATAGTAACAAAGGAAAGAGCATTGAATTTGGAATTCAAGAATACTGGTTTAAGTACACCAACACTTATTCTATGACCTTGACTAGGTCATATAATCACTCTTTTTCCCCCTAGTTTCATCACTTATAAAATAGAAAAAATAATAGTTCACATTTATGTGGCACTTCAAAGTTTGTAAATTGTTCCAAATAAATGTCCTCATTTGAAATTTTATTTGTATTACTTATATAACAAAGTCTTAGTGATCGTGGTAAACAAATCTTAAAAGCATCATAAGTGAGCTATCACTATTACTTTTAAAAGGTGAACCCAGTGATTAAAGTGGTACTGCTAGGCCTAAGGCTGAGGGAGAAAACAAGAAGCCAAATATTAGATCCAGGTTCTAATTCAAGGTTTATGGAAAAATATTTGTGAGGTAACTTGATACTAAACCAACCAAGCTATGGATCCAAGAAGACTTCTGTTTCCCCATTCTAAGGGTAAATAAGTCAGTCAACAATCATTTAGTAAGCACCTACTGCATGCTGTCTGTTAGATTCATCTTCATTTAGTACAGGGAGGAGACAATTAGTTATCTACCTTTTTCCTGGATTAAGTTCTTCTTTCCCTGATAGAGAAATCTGAATTTTTTTCCTATTTCTTTTATTTTTGTTTGTTGTAAGGCAATGGAGTTAAGTGACTTGCTCAAGGTCACTCAGCTAGGTAATTATTAAGTGTCTGAGGCCTGAATCGAACTCAGGATCTCCTGATTCCAGGGCCAATGCTCTATCCACTGCCCCACCTAGTTGCCCTTCTTTTTCTATTTCTCTATCACATCCTGCCAATATAATTGAACTTCTTTCTCTTATGTCTAAATCCCCAAAATGAAGTAGGCTCTTTTATTGGCTCCCCAATAACTGTCCTTTATTTCAGAAGATTGGTTTTGTTATTGTTTGGCAGCCAGGTGGCAGAGTGGATTGAGGAACTCAGGAAGACTCACCTGCCTGAGTTAAAAATCTGATCTCAGACACTTATCTTTCCAGACACTTATTTTCAAGGGGATCCTCTTCGGGAATGAAGGACAAACAACAAGCATCAGTCTGTGAGCTGCCCCACTCAGGACCCAACTGACTAGTTTCAATTAGGCAACTCAGCCTCTCCTGCCTTCCTTCCTCCCTTCTTCCCTCCTTTTCTTTTCCTTTCCTTTTCCCTTTTCCCTTTTCCCTTTTCTCTTTTTTTCCCTTTTCCCTTTTCCCTTTTTGATCATTGAAATCTTGTAAGATATCTTGAGGTTTATAGGTTAGATTTATTTTCTTTACTTTTGTTATTTACCATCTATATTTTGATTATTCTGTATCTAGAGTTCTGCCAGTTTTTTAAAAAATTTCTTATTTTATTTTTTCCAATTACATATGTACATACATAGTAATTTAAATAGTAATGCAAATGCTCATTTTTAGTAAGATTTTGAGTTCCATATTTTTCCCTTCCTTCCTTCTTTTCTTTCCCTTCCTCAAGTCAGAAACTGATCTGATATAGGTTCTATATGTACAATTAAGTAAAGCATATTCTCATATTAGTTTAGTTGTGAAAGAAGAATCAGAACAAAAGGGGAAAAACCATGAGAAAGAAAAATTCAAATTTTGAAAAGTGGGAATAGTATGCTTTGGCATGCATTCAGACTCCATAATTCTTCCTGTAGATGTGGATGGCATTTTCCATCAAAAGTCTTATGGACTTATCTTTGATAGCTGTATTGCTGAGAAGAACTAAGTCTATCATAGCTGATCATCACATAATGTTGCTACTGTTGTGTGTAATGTTTTGGCTCTGCTCAATCTACTCACCATCAATTCATGTAATTCTTTCCAGGTTTTTCTGAAAAGGGCTGATTTCTTTTTAGGGACCACGCTTTAAAACCAAAACACTCTTATTATCATTGATTTGCCAGCAATAGATCCTAGGTCAAGACCCCATGTGATCATTGTTTGGGCTCTGATGAGTGAGTGTTAATAGCAACTACTTCTATTTAGGCTGATTTTTTTTGACTAGGTAAAAGAGGTCATTCTTTACTTCATTTCTTATATAGCACTGAAAAAACTACTGAATGAGTATTGGTTGTCTCAGTCAAAATGAAATCTAGGAAAGCCTTTAATTTAAAAAAAAAACAAGGATTCCCCACTGCATTCAAAGTCATCTCTAGTTATCCTGATCTATATTTTTTTATTGGACCCAAATGCCTCCAGAAGATAGAGACTGGTGACTTTGCACAGCCCTCCCTCACTTAAATCCAATTACCTTTAAAGTTATGACATTACCTTCCTGATGTCATGGTCCTCTTCAAGAACAAAGGATAATCAACATCCCTGAGCATGTCCCTTAATTCTGTTTGCCTCAGTTTCCACATCTGTAAAATGAGCTGGAGAAGGAAATGGCAAACCACTCCAGTATCCTTTTCAAGAAAACTTCAAATGGGGTTATGAAATATCAGATAACTGAAGAACAAAAAATTATCTTTAAATTCATAAACATTGTACATTAAGTCAAACCAGTGGTTCCATCCCCAAGAAAAAAAAGATTCTTTTTCTTCTGACTCACACCTCCATTTTCCCCATGATAATATTTTTTCTCTTTCCTTCCTTCCTTCCTTCCTTCCTTCCTTCCTTCCTTCCTTCCTTCCTTCCTTCCTTCCTTCCTTCCTTCCTCCCTCCCTCCCTCCCTCCTTCCTTCCTTCCTTCCTTCCTTCCTTCCTTTTTCTTTTTCCAATCACAATTAAAGTATTTATCCAAGTTCATACAACTAGTAAGTGTCTGAGGCCACATTTGAACTCAGGTCTTCCAGATTCCAGGACTGGGTTTTTATCCACTAAACCATTTACTTGCCCCCTTGAATAATGTGTTCTGACAGTTCTAGCATCCTTGTACCCAAATCCATTTATTAACTCTTGTGACAAGTTAAAGGTGATAATAGCAGTCACATTGAAAGAACATTGTATCTTCACAGATCTGTGTTACCTAGCCTCTAACTAGTTTGTTTGAATTTCAAGAGTAGGAAGAATGCTGATAGTGAGTCAGCTGACCTACAATGGCCCAAAGCTTATTGATGTCTTTGAGGAGAGTCAACAAAGACAAAGCAGTCAAAAAAATTCCTCTATGCTAACTAGATGATTACAACCTCCATCCTAGGAAGGCATTTGGAACTTTTGCATTTCCATTCTGCTACTTACAGTGTGTTTGGTTAGTTTCACCTCTTTGGGCCTTCATTTCTATAGAAAATGAAAGAACTACATAGCATAAATTTAGAGATACAAAGGACCTCAGAGATCATCTAATTAAGGTACTTTCAAGTTCTAAATTTAGATCATATTATTCAAAAGTATACCTAGTAGAGAATAATAAGAGAAGTCACCTCAAACTCATGAGGAATTCCAATGAACTTCTTCATCTCTGCCCCTTGAAATCTTTCTTTGATCCCAAAGATCAGCATTAGTGCTGTCTACCTTGTTTTAAAGTCCATTCTCAGATCTACCAACTAAAAATATTCTACCTATGTATTTTTTTCAAAATAGAACAGTTTATTTGCCTTTATCTTTTGTCCTTATGACACTATTACATATTATATCTATTAGTAGACTTTCTCTGCTTTCCTCCAATCTATAAACACCCAGAAGGCAGGGACTTATTTTCTCTTTTTCTTTTTGTATTCCTGTTACCAATTCTTATTACTTCTTTAATAAAAATTTGTTGCATTGCTGTTAAACTATTTTCTCCTTGACAATCCAATACTAACCAGAGATGAGATTAAAATTTATCTTGCTCAAGGGGCGGCTAGGTGGTGTAGTGGACAAAGCACCGGCCTTGGAGTCAGGAGTACCTGGGTTCAAATCCGGTCTCAGACACTTAATAATTACCTAGCTGTGTGGCCTTGGGCAAGCCACTTTAACCCCATTTGCCTTACAAAAAAAAAAAAAGATATGTTTAGAGAGCCAGGAGGCCTGGGTTCTAATCCTCATTCTGGCATTGTCTAACAATATGATGTGGAGCAAGTCATTTCACTTCTTGAGGTCTCAGTTTTCTCATCTGTTTTTCATCTCATCTGTTCTTAGGTTCTAACAATTAAAACTCTAACACAGCTTTCTTCATTGGAAGATGAAATGAACTAATAGGGACAAATCATTACAGATTTTGTTATCACAACTTGTGATTTAACAGTTATTATCTATATAACTTAGTATTAATTAATATTTCCTTGGAACTTATAATAGCATGAAGGATATTTCAGAATCCTTCCTTTAAAATTTAATTGAATATCCTATTGAATGGATTGTATCTTTCTGAAACCACATCTCAAAAAAAACTTAGAAAAAGTCCTGAGTATCACCTCCATGATCATGAAAGGTTTGATTCTGACTCCACAAATTAAATGGTTTCTCAAAAGTCTTAATGGAGTTTAAGCTTTCAAAATTTTAAGCTTTTCAAAAGTATGTAGCTGCTTTCAGAGATTGGGGATGAACTAGCTATGACAACCAGTCAAGGATCTGCTGATTCTTCTGATACTCTGATGTTTCATCTTGGAACCATATTCAGATGTCTAGGACAATGGGTCAAAAGTAAATGCTCAGACAAAATAGTTTTGGAATCTTAAAAAACACTCACTAAACTTGTGACAGGGTTGTGTTGTTTCAGTATTAGGAAGAAATTTCATAAGATCATAGGTTTAAAATTAAAGGGACCTTAGAATTTATCATGCCCAATTATTTCATTTAAAAGATAGGGAAATTGAGACTCAAAGAGATTAAACACCTTGCTTACTGTCACAAAGGTACCCCAACTCCAAATTCAGTGCTATCACTATTATGTTATATTGATGTATAGTAATTTAAATTAAACAAGCGGAATTCTAGAAAAGGAATTACTTGGTACCAATTTGTGATAGTTCCTAATGCCCCTTGTGGTGGCAGAAGGGAAAGAAATATCTTCATTGTTATTTTACTTGTATTATTGCACAAATTTCCCTTTACCCTTCAGATAGGTGATACACCCTTGATGACTTTACTCTCTCAGGCCAACAATAGTATCTTGAACATCATAGAGGATCAACAAATATTTACTGAATGAAGGTGGCTGATTCATAGCCTCCAGAGCATTTCCTACCCTATCCATTGAGTGAAATTTAGAAATGAAAATATATTGTGCCCACAGACACATTGGGTCTTAATTCTCCATGAGAAGGTACACTTTCATGGGGTTCTCTTTCGACTCAGGCAGGCAGGCTAGGGAAACAGCTACCTCCTGGACTGGCCAGCCCCAGCTCTGGAAGAAAGGAGCCAGGTTCCTCTGTACTTGGTGAGAAAACTGTTTTACCCATAGATTCATCTTGTCATCATTGTTGTTGGGCACCCCAGATAAGGTCTGGTACTCAGTGAAGATTTGCATGAAAGGCTCCCATCCAAAGGCCTCCTGTAGCTGAGAGGAGAAGAAAGAGAAAGGGGAAGGGGGGCAGAGTCTGAGTTTCCAGATGAAGTCTAGCATATGAGTATCAATGTCTCTACCTTACTAGGCTAAGAGGCTCCCTTTGGAGTGTTAGTCATATTCCTACCTGTATCATACATTCATTTAGACATGATCAATTAGTCTGAGTTTTCTACTATCCATCTTTGGTGAATACCTGCATTCAAGAATGTTTAATTGCTTCAGTGAAAATTAGATAGCCAGGGGACGGCTTGGTAGTAGTGGATAGAGCACTGGCCCTGGAGTCAGGAGTACCTGAGTTCAAATCCGGCCTCAGACACTTAATAATTACTTAGCTGTGTAGCCTTGGGCAAGCCACTTAACCCCATTGCCTTGCAAAAAATAAAAGAAAACTAGATAGCCAGATTTTTACATAATAACACTATATAACAAAGAACCATAATACTACTACTACTAATAATAATAATAATAATATAATGGTACCATAATAATGGTCATCCTTTGTGACTAACCCTTCAAAGAATATTGTAATTTCCAACTATAATTAGACATAAAAACATTTATCTGAACTACATAAATTAGAATGTTTTCTTATGTGAGACCCTTAAAAATTATTGCAAAATACTTTTCATCTTCTCTCTTATTTTATCTTCACCTTCTTACTAGGAGATAGTTAGGGATGGGCTATCATTACCATTTTACAGCTATAAAAGTAAGGCACAGAGAAGCAATAATAGAATATCTAGCATCTTGAAAATTCAGATAGGATTCCATAATCTGATAGGACAGGTCAACTTAAACTCTTTCAGCTTGTTTCTTCATCTGTCAAATATGGATAATATCAGCACTTACCTTACAGAGCTATTGTGAGGACCAAATGAGAAAGCATACCTTAAAGTGCTATTTAAATGCTAGAGTAGGAGGAGTAAGAGCAGGAGGAAGAGAAGGAGGAAGAAGGATAGGAGGACTAGGAAGAGGGAGAAAAGTAGGAAGAGTAGTAGTAGAAGTATTAGTAGAAGGAAGATAAATAGTAGGATTAGTAGTAGTAGTAGTAGTAGTAGTAGTAGTAGTAGTAGTAGTAGTAGTAGTAGTAGTAAGAGGAGGAGGAGGAGGAGGAGAAGGAGTATACTTCCCTTTTCATCAATTCATTTTCAGTACCTGCAGATAAATCTCCAGTGCAGTCCAAACACTCCATTCTTTCAGCGAAGTCCCTTTTCTCAGGTATTCTTTTACTCTAGTTTCCCTTTCTGAGGGAGGCAAGCCAAGATGGGCCAGCCTCCAAGGGATCCCTAGCACCATCTCATGTACATAGACAGATTGCAAGTTGCAGGTAGCCTCAGTTGTATGTGGGGGAAATTCCCAGACCTGTCTTTGCTGGTTGTGGCCTAGCTCATGAATGAGGCCCCAGAGGCCGTTAGACATTATTTTCTTCGGATTATTTCTTCTGCTGACTCCTAATGGCACATGATTGGGTATCCTGACTGCATCCAGCCTAGAAAGTGAAGGAAGAGAAGGAAGATATTTCTGTCATTCCTAGGCTATTCTCCTAATGCATTTCTCCCCTTTATTCTCTCATTTCCAACATTTTTGAACTTAAATGAGAACAGATGACTTTCCTTTCTTTTATTGTTATTGTTGTTGTTTCTGGCTAGGCAATGGGGTTAAGTGACTTGCCCGAGGTCACGCAGCTAGGTGATTTATTAAGTGTCTGAGGCCAGTACTCAGGTACTCCTGACTTCAGGGCTGGTGCTCTATCGACTGGGCCAACTAGCAGCCTGACTTTTCTTTCCTTAATCAAAATAGGAGAAAATTTCTTTCCCTTTTTTACCCAGCTTAGCCAGTCCCAATTTCTTAATGATTACAGAAGTTAGATTGTTTCTATATACTTGTAACATTCTGGCAATGCTGGACGTATACATAAGCCACCGTATTGATATAAATATTAGTTTACCTTTTATTTCCACTTGTGGAAGCTGAGTTGTATGGTGATTTAGAGCGCTGAACCTGGAGTCAGGAAGATCTGGGTTCAGATCTAGTCACAGACACTTAGTATCCATGTGACCTTGGATACGTAATCTGTTTGCCTCAGTTTCCTCAACTATAAATTAATGATAAATATGCACATTCTTCCCAGGGGTTTTGTGAGGATAAAGTGAGAATATTTTTATAACAATTAGCTCAGTAATAGGGACATGGTAGGCACTATATTTTTGCTGTTACTATTTTATACAATAGTATATCCCATCTATAGCTTGGGAGGATAGAAACAGAGTAGGTAATTTCCCCTTTCTTATCATCAACTTCAGTTACATGGTAAATACTAAAGTGAGGAGCTATGATTTTTCTTTCCTTTAATGTAACCTTAAATGCCAGTCCAGGTCTCTGTAATTAGTGACTAATTTCCCTTAATCTATGTTTTTCTTTGAATAATCTCCAGTTTTTCCTGCATAGGTCATTTTTGTACCTGATTGTTTGCAAGTAGTTTCCTTCATTAGAATGTATGGTCCTTGCCAGTAGAGTTTGTCTTTTGTCTTCTTTGTGTCTCTGACAATTAGAATAGTTCCTAACATACAGTAGCTACTTAATAAATGATTAGTGATTTGACTATATTGCTCTCTTCTGATCTGGCTTCTACCATTTCTTCATGGTTCAGCTCATTTTCTACATATTCCATTGAAGACTCTTTTTTTTCTGAATATGGTGACTTTATTGATGGTACACAATAAAGGACTCTAGATTTCTCCCCACTACTACAGGGGTGCTTTGGGACAAGGATGTGAATGGGGCACAGGATCCCTGGTAGAGGAATGCATGTTAGGGATGTGGGCTCCCCAGTGATGTACTTTTTTTTTTTTTTGGCTGGGGATGAAGATTTATCCATGGCTTCCCAATTTTATTCTTTGGAGGCCATGAAGACCATGAAGTTGACTACATGGTTGCTATAACCACACTCGTTGTCATACCATGAAATAAGCTTGACAAAGTGGTCATTGAGGGCAATACCAGAGCCTGCATCAAAGGTAGAAGAGTGGGTGTTGCTGTTAAAGTCACAGGATACAACCTGGTCCTCTGTGTAGCCCAGGATGCCCTTCAAGGGTCCCTCTGATGCTTGCTTCACCACTTTCTTGATGCCATCATATTTGGCAGGTTTCTCCAGGCGGCAGGTCAGATCCACAACAGATACATTGGGAGTGGGAATATGGAAAGCCATGCCTGTGAGCTTTCCATTCAGCTCAGGGATAACCTTACTTACAGCCTTGGCAGCTCCAGTGGAAGCAGGGATGATGTTTTGGGCAGCACCACACCCATCATGCCACAGCTTGCCAGAGGGACCATCCACAGCCTTCTGGGTAGAAGTAATAGCATGCACTGTGGTCATGAGTCCTTCCACAATGCCAAAGTTGTCATGAATGACCTTGGCCAAGGGGGCCAAGCAGTTGGTGGTGCAGGAGGCATTACTGACAATCTTAAAGTAATTATCATATTTCTAATGGTTCACTCCCATCACGAACATTGGGGCATCAGCAGAAGGGGCAGAGATAATGACCCATTTGGCTCCACCCTTCAAGTGAGCCCCAGCCTTTTCCATGGTGGTAAAGACACCAGTGGACTCTACAACATACTCAGCACCAGCATCTCCCCATTTAATATTGGTGGGATCCCACTCCTGGAAGATGGTAATAGCTTCCATTGATCACCAGCTTTCCATTCTCAGCCATGACAGTGCCCTTGAACTTGCCATGGGTGGAATCATATTGAAACATAAAAACCATGTAGTTGAGGTCAATGAAGGGGTCATTGATGGCCACAACGTCTACTCTGCCAGAGTTTAATGCAGCCCTGGTCACCAGATGCCCAATACGGCCAAATCCGTTGACTCCGACCTTCACCATCTTGGTTCAGGAATGTGATAGAGCAGCTGATCCTTGCAGGGAGCTTGGAGAAGAGCTGAGAGCCCATTGAAGACACTTTAATCAACCCACTGAAGTCCCTTTGAAACCATTCGTTTCTGTTATTCTATATACAGAAGTGCAATGCTTAGTGAATAAGTAAAAGATAGATGAGTGAATGATGAATGAATGAATTTTGTGTTCATTTTGAAATTTCAATGTGATTTTTCTCTTATCTTCTAACTAGTTCATAAGCTCTTGCTCACTTGTATTAATCACATACAATGTCTTGAATAGAGAAGATGAATAAATATTTGTGAACTTTGTATTGATTTATCCCATTTACAAAGCATCTCCCATCCCAGTCTCCAAAACACTCACCAGCTGAGATCTGTACATCAGTCACAATCCTCTCAGGTTGAGGAAAAGGGAAATTTATTGATGCAAGTCTGGCCACAGCTCCCATCATCTTATCCCAGAGTTGAAGCAAGGATTCTGGGTCTTCCATGTTTGAAGATCTTCAGAGGGCAATGTGAGGATGATATTGTCTGTGGCCAACTCTCCCCAGGGTACTGGGTGGTAGCAGATGAAATTCTTCTACTCCTCCAGAGATGTCTCCCCTAGAGAAACATATTTTGGGGTTAATGGGTCTGTCATAGAATCTCTAGACCATCTACTCCAGTCAATGCCTGATCAGGAAAAGGAATTTCCTTTTCTTCATTCCTGATAAGTAGTCATCCCATCTCTATTTGAGGACCCTCCTCTTTGAACATTTTTTTATCTCCAAGGACAATCCATTTCATATCTAATTGTTAGATTTTTTTCTATACATTGAGATAAATTTGTCTCTGTTATGCCCCTTATTCATAGTTTTGTTTCCCAGATCCAAACAGACCCAATTCAATCTAATACTATCTAATTGTCTTTCTTTTTCCTTTTTCTCTCTTTGCAAGGCAATGGGGTTAAGTGACTTGCCCAAGGTCACACAATTAAGTAAATATTAAATATCTGCGGTTAGATTTGAACTCAGGTCCTCCTGATTCCAGGGCCAGTTCTCTATCCACTGTGCCACCTAGCTGCCTCCTAACACTCTTTCAAGTATTGGAAAACTACCAACTTTGGTAACCTGGTCAAATCTATGGACACCTTAGCTTTTAAAAAGAAAGACTTACAAAGGAAATCAATTAAGCCAAAAGACAGTTAGTATTGATATATTGTTCAAAAACAAGTTTATGGATCTAGTACAACCCTCATTTTACTGTTGAGAGAGCTCAAGTGAAATGTTTGATATCACACAGGTAGTAAGTAGCAGGGTCAGGATTTGAACTCAAGATGTTTAATACAAATTTAGTGCCTTTTTCTTCTACTCTCACCTTGGGTATGCATCTTATTCCCATTTCTGCAGACAAAAGGCCAATCACTGATCTTTTTTTCATGTTCCATCATTAAAACAGGTCATCTTTTCTTTATCCTCTCAAATACATATTCTTCTTCTTTATCAATCTAAGCTGTACATTATTTTTTTTCCTTTATAAGTTTGTCCATTTATCTTTCATGCTTTCTTCAGTTACCCTTGGGCTTAACCTTCCTAAGCCTTTACTCACCCAGCTTGAAGTAAGGAGCAGGAATAGCTCCACTGATGGTGATTGACACAGGTTCCACTTTACTACCCTTGGGCACAAGTACATAGATGAGAACCCCCAGAGGGAGGAGACTGGCAGCTCAGGTCTGTCCAGGGAGGATCTGTGAATCACCACAGGGGCTCAGTAAAGCTTCTTCGCCCTACTGAGATCATCAGAGTGGCATCCAATTTGTACCTGGGAAAGGGAAGGTATGAGTACAAGCAGCAACCACTGGAAAGCATTTGCTAGATCATTCATCAATGTTTTTCATGAAAAAATAGCTTTGATTTATGGACATTTAATAGGTCATGACTCAATACTCCCAAGGGCTTATACATGCCAAACTTTATATAAGTTCAGTAAGAATTTAGAGAGTCATGGGTGTCAGGTCAATAATGAATTGGCAAGGGAATGTTTTGATTATAGTTCTAATTATCATTGATATTAGGATATGAAACATCACAAATTGTCCCTTGCTCTCTGTGTTAGAGAACATATCCTACATGGACAGGAATTCAATGTGAAAACACTTGGTAGCTATTTGTCATAAGGAAACATTTTATGATGAAGAAAGAGGTATTTGTTCCAGGCGGGGTGGGGGGGGAGCTTAAATAAAGCATGAACCATTATGAACATCTGTTTCTATTGGATGCATACAGCTGACCTGTGCTCTCTCCCTTTCTGTTTAAGATACATTATTTCAGAGGACAAAATCAAGTCCAGAGACTAGATCATTTTGCTTGGAAATACCCCAGGAAGGAAATGGGGGACAAGAAGGGGAAGGTAGAAGTTTAATTAGGGAGGCTATGGGTAAACAGGCACCCCGACATACTCAAATATGGAACTGTGAGCTGGTATAGCCATTCTGAGATTTTTGAATTGTATATAACAAGAAATTACACTGTGTGCACTCTTTGACCTACCTACACCAATACAAAGCCTGTACCTCAAAGAAGTCAAAGAAATAGGAAAATGATTCATATGTAGAAAAACATTGTGGCAGTTCTTTTTGCAATAAAGAAACCCAATTGGGGTACCTATCTACTGTGGAACAGAGAAACAAATTATGGTTTATGAATTTAATGGAATATTACTTTGCTATAAGATGAGCATTTAGCATAGTTACCAGAACATATTGGCTCTTTTTAAATGTTTAATCAACTGATGACAAAATACATGGTTTTAGAGAACACTAGTGACAGGTAGGTTGTCATCCACCCAGACAGACAAAGTATTATATACTTTGTATGACATGTAAGAAAACTCAATGTACTATGTGTAAATAATAAAATAATAACAATAATCTTTATTAAGTTTATATAATTGTCATGTATGATCTCTTGGGAGTATTGAGTTACAACATACTAAATGTCCATAATTAAAGGCTAGTTGGTTTTTTTTTGCAAGGCAACGGGGTTAAGTGGCTTGCCCAAGGCCACACAGCTAGGTAATTATTAAGTGTCTGAGACCGGATTTGAACCCAGGTACTCCTTACTCCAGGGCCGGTGCTTTATCCACTACGCTACCTAGCCGCCCCCAAAGGCTAGTTTTGCATGAAATTAGAAATCGATAAGATGAAGTCAGCATATTTGTAGTAATTTATATACGAACATTATGAAGAAAAATAACTTTGAAAGATTTGAGAATTCTGATCAATGCAACAGATCTTGAATGCAGAAGACCAAAGATGAAATTCTCTTTCTACATACTAAAAGATGAGCTCAATATACATATTTCAATATTTATTTCTGCACATAGTCAATGTGAGGATTTGCTTTGTTTTACTATGCATATGTATTACCATGGTTTCTTTTTCTTTCTTCAATTATGGGACGAGATTGGGAAAAGAGAATTGTCAATAAAAAGAATAATTTTTAAAACAATAGTACAACAACAACAACAAAGACTGGAGGAGTCTGGTGGTGGCAGCCATAAAGAGCATGAGTTTCAGAGCAAGGAACCATAATGAGATATAAATAGGAGAGGTAATGGACAGGCAAAAAGGAAATGACCTATAGACCAGCAATAGAAGCATATGGCATCATGATATTTGCAATAAACCCTTCAGGGAGGTAAAGTCCAGTGCTCACCCATACAGTGACATCTGAAGAGAGACATAATAATGAATAGAAATCTTCTGCCCTGACCCATTCATTGTCCTTATCTCACCCAGATGCCCGAAATTACCTCTCCAACTCCTCAAATGTTCTCCCACTGTCCTCATATCCCTATATAAAGCCCTGATATAATATTCTAGATCTCATATATTCTTTTGGAACCTTTACACCTCCTCCAAGAGACTTGTCCTTCTCTCTTTAAATCTCAGATATAGCAACCTTTTTCTACTTATTCACTCTCTAATTGCTTCCACTAACTCAAGCCATATTAGCTTAGAGACATGCTCTAATTATGGTAACCAAAGTCCTGTGGTGCCTCACTAGATTCATCCAGTCCATTTTTTTCCAACTATCTTTTGACTCTCATCATCCATCTTTTACCTGAACTGGTACCATTGATCTCCATGGTAACAAGAGGTCCTGGAGTATATTGTTTGGAGCAGCAAGTCCCATTACTAGCTCTGTGGATCAGTGAAAAGCAATCAGTCCAATTCTGAGCAAGCTCAGTGGCCACACAGAGCAGGGTAGCCTCACAGGAATTGTTTTTCACAGGATGTTCCTTGCTGACATGGGGGAGGCCAGCGTCTTTGAGCACTTTCTTTAAGAATCTATGTAGGAAGGCATAGGCAGGAATTACATCTGAAGGAATCTTCAGAAAGGCCCCACAGTCCTTTCTTAGCTTAGACTGCCAGCCTTCTGCTAAAGCCCTGCCTCCTTTCACTTCATCCTGGAACTGAGACAATGCCAAGCAGAAATGATAGTTCTCTTTTCTGGGTACAAGGACAGGAAATTGGCCACTTCCAAAACTAAACTCAAGGATGCTGAGTCCAAAGGGGTTGAGGATGTGGTTTCCAGGATAATCAGCCACAGCAGACTTGCCAGGATTCTGGGAGGCCCACCACTAGGTTTAGCCTCCAATCAGTAAACCTCCACCTTCTGCCACAAACTCATGCAAATCCTTGGCCTCTTGGTTGCTGTAAGATAAACACTTAACCCTGTGGTTAGATGGGACTCTAGGCTGCATTTCAGGCCACTTCCAGATACCAGGGAACACAGGTTTTTAAAATTAGGATTAACTCCAATTCTGCCTGTTTGACCCCCTGCTAGCTAGGTAACAGCATTGCAAAGAAAATGGCCCAGCTTGGGGACAGAAAGCATGCCCTCATGAGCAGCCAGTACCACTCTACCCTGGCCATAGCGGGCAGCTGCCAGGGAGCAATGATGGGAAGCGTCTATCCCCAGAGGGAAGGCCAAGGCTCCATGAACCAGAAGCTGAGAGGGCAGTCCACCAGTGTTAATATCCAGCTCTGTGATTCCATCTAGTAGTTGTATTTGGTCCTGAGAGAGGTCCTCCCCAAACCTGAAAATAAGACATTTTGTTTCTATTAGTGCTTAAAAGATGTGGAACAGGAGAGACGGGAATATTCCTGAAAAAGCACAGTAGTTATTTTAAGTAGGAGGCTATCTAGATGCAATCAAAGACTTTAAGAGCTATGGGTAGGTGCTATTTTTACACCCATTTTTACAGATGAGGAAACTGAAGCAGACAAATTATTTACCTGAAATCACATAGCATGTAAGTATCTGGTGCTCTATCTACCTTAATTGCCATTATCATAGCAATCCACCCTCACTGAAAAAATAAATGGCATGAAAAATGTATATTACCCATGCTGTGATATGCAGCTGCATATGTGATCCATTACATTAGACAAAAAAAAATTGTTCACTAGTGGGTGAATTTTTTGACATTTGTAAAAAATAAGATAAAAAGATCAATCAGCCTTCAGTTCTTCATGGGCAGGACTTTCGGATGGATAATGAGCTCAGCCTAAAACTGAATAAGAGATTGAACCTTGGTTAGATTGATCAGGAAATTGTTCTTCTATAACCTTCACAGCAAGATTTAGAGAAAAGGGCACACTGGAAGTCAAATCAGAAAACAAGGTTTTAACCCTTGTTATATGATGTTGAGCAACTAACTTGACCTGGGAAAGAGAGCTTGGACAGGATGCTAATATAAATTTTTAGTTCTAAAACTGATGATTCTTAAGTCTCAAGATATGTCAGTGGCAGAAGAATGAGAAAATATAGTTATCCATCTCCAAATCCTATCAAAAAAGGAAATAAGTTTATTTGGCATAATATGTTCTAGCTCTTTATAGTCATCAATGTCATTTCTAGATAGTCATCATTTAACTTTGTGAATATATACTTACATCCTCTTAATAAAATAGTCTAGAATTTGACTGGAAATTCAAATCAAGTTCGCTGGCCTAGATAGTATGGAAACTTCATACTCTTATTATAAAAAAAGGGTAAAAACATCACTTGTACAAAATTATTCAAAGTAGCTCTGTTTGTAGTGGCAAAGAATTCGAAATCAAGTAAATGTCCTTCAATTGGGGAATGGCTTAACAAACTGTGGTATATGTATGTCATGGCACACTATTGTTCTATTAGAAACCAGGAGGGAAGGGAATACAGGGAAGCCTGGAAGGATTTGCATGAACTGATGCTGAGTGAGATGAGCAGAACCAGGAAAATATTGTACACCTCAACAGCAACATGGGAATGATGATCAACCTTGATGGACTTGCTCATTCCATCAGTGTAACAATCAGGGACAGTTTTGGGCTTTCTGCAATGGAGAATACCATCTGTATCCAGAGAAAGAACTATGGAGTTTAGACAAAGACCAAAGACTATTTATTACCTTTAACTAAGGGGAAAAAATTTATCTTATGCAATTTTGCTGTCTCTTATACTTTATTTTTCTTCCTTAAGGAAATGATTTCTCTCTCATCACATTCAACTTAGGTCAATGTACACCATAGATATTTATCAAGTGCCCCCAACTATGCTACTTATAAGTTTTGTTGTGGTGTGCAAATCACTTGACTTAGGAAGGAGAGCTTAGGCTGTATGCTAATATAACTATTATATCTAAGTTGATGCTTTTATAGTTTCAAGGTGTCATGCCAGAAATGATCCTATCAAAATCCTATCAAATCCTTTTAAAATAGAAAATAAGGTTAATCTGGTATTATATGTTCTTGATGAAATTGTACTAACTCTTTATACTCATTAATTCCAGGTCCAGATATTCATCATTTATCTTTGTGAACATATACTAACAGCCCATTAATAAAATAGTCTCGAATTTGGCAACGAATTCAAATCTACTTCACTGGTCAAGAGAGTAAGCAACCTCCATACTCTTTTCTTTTTTGAACATCAGAATAACATTAGTTCTCATTTACATAGGGCTCACTTCTTTTCTCCTCAATCTTTGATTCAAAGATCCTTGTCAATTGCTCAATAATAATTTTTTTTGGCACTTTTAATATCTAGATACACATTTCATCTTGGTCTATTGACTTAAATTCATCAAGATCACAACTAGTCTTTATTTGCCTCTTTATTCAATTCTTCCCTGTTTCCTTTTCCAAAATGGACACTGAAGTTCAAATGGCAATGATCCCATAGCCCTCCTGCTAAACAAATGCAAACTACTGATGACAGACTTTCAATAATTCTCTGGCCATAGAATGCTTGTCACCTGACAGTACCAATGAGAATTAATCTTCTCAAAATGCATAGTTATACATCTGTTACATCAAGTGAATTATGTCTACCTCTTAATATAATCCTTAACATACACTTGATATTCACCTTAATGTAAGTGGAATTTTAGGTATTTTTTAGAGACCTTGAGGAAATTTGTATCTCCATAGACATTTGTGAAATATACACCAGTTCCACTGGTCACCTCATTCCTAGGGAAATTGGATAGAATATTGTCATGTACATGTTGACTTGCCCAATACCAAGCTTGGCCCCCAATAAGTAAGCCTACACTATTTTTCACAAATTTAATCATCTTTTTGGCTAAGGTGCTGTTAGAGACATTAATCTAGAAAACTCCTAGAGAGTCCTCAGGGACATCTATGGTCTTTACCTTCATCCCCAAATATGTATGCACCCCAACAAGATTTCATGGTCTTTGGTTAAGCCATCTCATAGCATTGCAAAAAAAAGGGAGCCAACATACCATCTTGCATGTTGAGCTAAGACTACCATCTGGACCTGGGGATAATGGGAGGCAGCAATTAAGACTTGATCATTCTCATTCTGCAGTACTGGGAGAACAGCTTCACTAACCAGTTCCAGTTCACAAGGGACAGGATAATTGGGAAGATTTTAATAGTTCAACCTTTTCACTAGGAAATCGAAAGCATCTGCTGGAGACATCACCATGATTTTTATTTGCTGGCTGTGGGGAGAGAAGCAAAGTTTCTGACTGATGATATAGCTTTAATCCTGTCCCTCCCTCCATAGAGCCTGGTACACATCATTCTGCTTCTAGAATTCTTAGATGATGTCTACTAACCTTATAAATAAAGGAAATCGGTTAAGCTGCCATAATCTCTTCTTTTTAAATTTTTTTAAAACTTATTTATTTATTTTTGAATTTTACAATTTTCCCCCCATCCTGCTTCCCTACCCCTCCAGAAGGCAGTCTTAGTCTTTACATTGTTTCCATGCTATGCAATGTTCTAAATTGAAAGTGTTGATTGAGAAATCATATCATTAAAGAAAAAACTATAAGAGATAGCAAAATTACATAATAGAAAATGGTTTTCTTTTTAGACTAAAGGTAATAGTCTTTGGTCTTTGTTCAAACTTCACAGTTCTTTCTCTGGATGAAGATGGTATTCTCCATCACAGATACACCTAAATTGTCCCTGATTGTTGCACTGATGTCAAATGAACAAGTCTATTAAGACTGAACATCAACCCCATTACTATTATGGTGTACAATTTTATTCTGGTTCTGTTCATCTTGCTCAGCATCAGTTCATGCAAATATTTCCAGGCTTTTCTGAATTCCCATCCCTCCTGGTTTCCAATAGAAAAATAGTGTTCCATAACATACATATACCACAATTTGTTTAGCTAGTCCCCAATTGATGGGCATTCACTCAATTTCCAATTCTTTGCTGCCATAAACAGAGCTGCTGTGAATATTTTTGTACAAGTGATATTTTGTATGAGTGATATTTTGTACAAGTGATCTTTTTCATGATCTCCTCAGGGTATAGACCTAGTAGTGGTATTGCTGGATCAAAGGGTATGCACATATTTATTATACTTTGGGCATAATTCCAAATTGTTCTCCAAAAAGGTTAGATGAGTTCACAGCTCCAGCAACAATGTATTAGTTCCTCAGATTTCCCACTTCCCTACCAACATTGATCATTGTCCTTTCTAGTCATATTGGCCAGTCTGATAGGTATGAAGTGGCACCTCAGAGATGCTTTAATTTGCATTTCTCTAATAAGTAATAATTTAGAGCACTTTTTCATATGATTATGGATCACTTTGATTTCCTCATCTATAAATTTCCTCTGCATATCCTTTGACTATTTGTCAATTGGGGAATGGCTTGTTTTTTATAAATAAATTTGACTCAGTTCTCTATATATTTTAGAAATGAGTGCTTTGTCAGAAATACTAGTTGTAAAAATTATTTCCCAATTTTTTTTTAGTTTTTGGAAGGCAATGGGGTTAAGTGGCTTGCCCAAGGCCACACAGCTAGGTAATTATTAAGTGTCTGAGGCTGGATTTGAACTCAGGTACTCCTGACTCCAGGTCTAGTGCTCTATCCACTGTGCCACCTAGCTGCCCCTCCCAATTTCTTTTGATTTTGGTTACAGTGCTTTTGTCTGAGCAAAAGTTTTTTAATTTAATGTAATCAAATTTATCTAGTTTGTTTTTAATCCATCTCTTCCTTGGTCAGAAACTGTTTCACTTTCCATAGATCTGACAGATAAACTATTCCTTGATCTCCTAGTTTGCTTATAATAATGTCTTTTATGTCTAAATCCTATATCCATTTTGATCTTATCTTGGTATAGGATCTGAGGTGTTGGTCTAATCCAAGTTTCTGCCATAATAACTTCAATTTTCCAAACAGTTTTTATTAAAGAGTTTTTAATCCCCAAAACTGGACTCTTTGGGTTTATCAAACAGCAGATTACTATAATCATTTCTTGCTGCTATTGCACCATCTATTCCACTGCTCCACCTCTCTGTTTCTTAACTAGTACCAGACAGTTTTGATGACTGATGCTTTATAAAGTAATTTTAGATCAGGAAGGGCTAAGCCACTTTCTTTTGTACTTTTTACATTAAATCCCTGGAAATTCTTGACTTTTTATTTCTGTATATTAATTCATTTACAATTTTTTCTAACTCATTAAAGCATTTTTTTTTGGAATTTTGATTGGTAGAACACTAAATAAGTAGTTTAATTTAGGTAGAATTGTCATTTTTGTTATATTAGCTTGGCCTATCCATGAGCAGTTTATATTTGCCTGGTTATTTAAACCTGATTTTATTTGTGTGAGAGGTGTTTTGTAATTGTTTTGAACTCATATCTTCCAGGCTCCAGACCAAGACTCAGAGAAACTTAGGGGGTAAAGGAAAGGACAAAAAGCTCAGAAAGGCCTTCTATAGTTATCACCCCAGGCAGAATCTAAGCTGTACTAGGCAGCTCCTCAATATTATTCCAGGAGAAACAAAATTAGAAATAACCAAACCATACTAGACTCACTTCCCCAGATGCGTCAAAGATTTTCACATCATATATTACCTCCTCTTCCATATTTCCTCTCTCCTTATTTCCTCACAGTCTATTTTCTGTTCTATCTGCTCTCCTGAAACTCTAAGGGCATCACTGTCCTCCTCATATTCAAATCTCCTAGTGTTTGCTCAGTCTTCATTCCCCCTGATATCTCTGGGACACCTGGTACTTTTCACCATACTTCCTTTTTCCATGACATTACTCCCCCTGGTTCTCTTACCACAGGGACAATGCAGAGATTGACACTGTTGGAAGAATTCTTTAGAAATTATTGGCTCCTTAAGATATCATGTCCCCCCCCTTCCCCTACACTTAGTTCCATTTTTACAGATGATGAACGGAGGATGACAGGAACTGACTTGCTCAAACCTCAGAGGTAGGTGTAGCTAATCAGAAGTTCTTTTGAGACCTTGTCCAGAGTTTTTCCATTCTTCTCTGGCAGTCTCTCCAAGATCCTAGATCCCTAGGGCTAGAATAAACTTTGGCTGTAGTTTAGTATCACCCCCCTTGTTTTTTATAGATAAGGGAATTTCCCAGCTTCACACAGGGGTGTGTCAGAGTAAGCACTTTAATCCACTTTTGCTGATTCTAAATTTTATAAAAAAATTTGTGTGCTCCCAGACTTGGGAGCCTGAGACATACCTTGGAACTAGCTGAGTGACTTTGGATCCAGAATGAAATGATTCTTATGTATAGCTCTTAGAATGGCGATATGTTTCAGACTCTGAAAGAGAGAAACCAGAGACCCTTAGAGCAGAGGGGTCCGTAAAAAGTGATAAAGACGAGCCATTAGATCAATGAGTAGAACTCCTTTCCCACCTTTGGGGGTGCAGAGTTGATTCATTTATAGATACACCCTGTAAGGAAGCCCATAGTTTAGTTTGTACCCCATACCTGCTCACCTCTCTCCCCATACACCCAGCCCAGAACTCCAGACTGTTCCTATTTGGGGGGGGTCCAGGAGGGACCCTCCTGTCCTTCTGTCCATAACCAGAGAGAGGAGAGAGCTCCCATTCCTGTCCTTCAGCTACAGATCTGGGAAGGCAAGGCCATCTGAGAAGTGACAGAAAGGAAAAGGGAAATCAGAGCCTTACACAGCAGGAGGGGGTGCATCTGAGAATCAGGCTTCTCTCCACTTCCCTGTAGCTTCTCCAAGGGCCTGAATGAGGTGGAGCTCGAGGGGGAGACAGGGTCTGGACTTCTGAACTGAGCTCAGCTGATCCCCCTGAGACTGACCAGACCTCTGATGTCAGTCAGGACTGTGTGCCCAAGCACAAAGGAGAAGGATAGAGAGGGAGACTGAGGGAGAGAAAGAGGAGATAGGGAAATAAAAGGGGATGGAGAGAAGGGAAGAGGAAAAGGGAGAAAGGGTGGTGGTATTGGGGGGGAGACAGAGAGAAAAAGAGGAGTGGGAAGGAGAATGGAAAGAAATAGAGGAGGGAAGAGAAAGGACAAGAGAAGGGGGGAGAACAGGAGTGGGGGAGAGGAAAGGGGGGTTGTAAGAACAGGGAGAGAGTTTGGAATTCTGGAAATCTTTGAGGGATCATGGAGCCCTGCTGTTACTGAACCAGCTTGTCCTATTTCTGTTTTTTTTTTTTTTTTTAGGTATTTTTGCAAGGCAAATGGGGTTAAGTGGCTTGCCCAAGGCCACACAGCTAGGTAATTATTAAGTGTCTGAGACTGGATTTGAACCCAGGTACTCCTGACTCCAAGGCCTGTGCTTTATCTACTACCCCACCTAGCTGCCCCCAAGCTTGTCCTATTTCTAAATTTTTCAGTGTGAACCTTGAAATCAGCAAAGGCTGAAGGGGCTTGGCTTTATTTTGTTGATGGTCTAGACTTCACAAAGTAATGGAGAAAATATTAATTCAGATTACATTCAAAAGAATTTCATTTGTATATTTTCTTCCCTAGAACAGATATTTAAACATTTATCAGCATATTCCTGTAACACAAGTTAAGAAATCCTGGATGAAATGTTCAGTTCTGCCTTTTTCTACAAGTAAAATAAATTAACCTTTTTTTAACCTCATTAGTTTCCTCTTCTATAAAATAATAATAATGGTTTATTATTCCAAATGGTAACATTTACTATTTACTAGGCAAGGTATAGTGCTTAACATATAGTAATCAACAATTTAAAAATATTCATGATAACTTTATTATATATTTAAAAGGAATAGCAAACTCTACATTACAGTCTCATGAAAAATCTTCTGTTCTATGTTATGGAAATGTTTAAGTTCAGAATAAAAATATTAAAAGAAAATTTATTAAGTATCTATTATATGTGAAATGATAGAATATCAAGATAAAAATCACATTTGCCTTCAAGGAAGTTTGCATGATGGGAAGCAGAAAAGATAAAACACACACACACACACGCACATATATATATATATATATATATATATATATACACATATATATATATGTATGACAAAATATGTATAGCACTGGATTTCCTGTAGGAAGGGCCCTGACTTCTTTCCATATTATAAGGAAGGTATAGAGATAGCCTTGGCAGATATGTGGTGTCAAATTCAGATAGAAAAGATTGCCTGAATACTTGCATATTGATTTAGAAAACCAGAAGTAATCATTATTTATGTTGTATTTTTATTTATTTTTTTAAACATTTTTCAGTTACATTTTAATCTGATTAGGCAGCACTTTGGAGTTTTGTAAACCTGAAGTTTGATACCTCTAATAGTCCAAGATGAGTCATAAATTTTTGTTAGAACTAAATGTCATCATTATGCTTAAGAAACTATCCAGGACTATCAGGTCCCATCTTACTGTTAGCCTAGAAATATAAAGATAAATCTCTGGTTTCTATACAGTGAGATGAGATCAGAAAGAGAAAGATAGACGACAGAGGGGGAGGGAAGGGAGAGAGAGAGAGAGAGAGAGAGAGAGAGAGAGAGAGAGAGAGAGAGAGAGAGAGAGAGAGAGAGAGAGAAGAGGAGAGGAGAGGAGGGAGAGGGGAACTGAGGGAACTGATTGGATTGCATTCATGGAAATTAAATATAAAATAGTTGAAAAAAATCCCTGATGAGTAACTACTTGCAAATATCGAAATGGCCTCTCAGTTTATGGTTATCATTCTATTATGGCTAAGCATACCTTTTTTTGTTGTTGGGTACAAAGCTACCTGTTGGGACTTCCCAGCTGGAGTCAAGAGCTAAGATGGCATCGTGAAGCTAACATGCACTCAGAGACTTTCCCTACCCTAATGAAGCCTCTACTTTGACACTCACACTAGAGATTACATCAAGAAAAAAGAGATTTGGACATTTTCAACTGTAGACATTGTGGAGGATCATCAGAGAAGGTCTGTCTCTTTGGGGGGAAAGGGGAAGTAAAGGCCAGGAGGTGGGAGAGAAGGGAAAGGCAGCAGGAGGCTTTTAGCCACAGTTCAATTCAGGTCCCGACAGCTTAATAATACTAGATGTCCTGGCAGCTAGATAGCAAGCCAGAAGGGAGGATCCTAGTCCTAAACAAAGTCTGAACACTGAAAATAGTGTGGTAAAAGACAGGACTGGGTTGGGAACAATCCTCTGTTAAGTCAGAATCTGGACATAAAGGAGGGGGGAAAAGCATCTGCAAAGGCAAGACCCGGACCGCATAGGCAACATCTTGCCCAACAACAAGCCAGGGATCTGAACCCAGCACCAGAAAAAATAAAAGCTTCGATCTATTCTCCATATACCCCAGGAGCAGAACTAAAACAGCAAAAACTAAAAGATGTGTGGTATAAATGTCCACTTAAAAATTATAGAGACTCCTCTTAGCAAAAAAAAAAAAAATAAATAAAAGTTTATTTTTACTTTTCTCAAGAAAAGGGCACACTCCAAGTCTCACAAAGGTAGTGAAGATCAAGGAGCTGCCCCGAATTGATAGTCAAGCAAGATTATATGGCCTAAACCGATCACCTCCTCCTCCTCCCTATGTCCCTCTCTGTTGACTCATTGGTTAGTCTTCAGAATTACATTCTACTTGTGAAAATCTACCCCAGCAACAAAGAAAAGAATGAACAGTTTTCTTTTTTCTTTTTTAAAAATTTTTCTGAATTTTCCAAACTTATCTACCAAATGATTTTTTAAATTTTATTTTTAAAACATTTTAACATTTTGTTTTCCAATTATATGCAATAGTAATATGTACCCATCATTTTTTTTGCAAGGCTCTGAATTCTACAATTCTCCCCCCCCCAGAAGGCTAGTCTCTACTTTGTTTTCATGCCATACATTGATGTAAATTGAATGTTATAAGAGTAAACATAAAAATAAACATAAACCTCTTTCCCCCAGATGATGAGAAACCTCAAGAAGAGAGAGAGAGAGAGAGAGAGAGAGAGAGAGAGAGAGAGAGAGAGAGAGAGAGAGAGAGAGAGAGAGAATTATACTTCTGTCTGTGTTCAGATTTCAATGGCTCTGTTTCTGGGGTGAGTTGCTTTCTTTATCATAAGTCCACCAGACTTGCTTCAATATTTTTCCCACAGTTGCTTTACTAGCTGTACCTCCACTTTATTTCTTCCCTCTCTCATTTATTCTATTCTCTCTCTCCTTTAATCCTGGCCCTGTCCAAAAGTGTGTTGAATCTGAGTACCCTCTCCTTCAATCTTCCCTCTCTTCTATCACCTGTTCCCCCTATTCCCCCTTTTCCTGTCCCTTTCTTCTTATTTTTCTCTAGGGTAAGATAGATTTCCTCACCATGTTAAGTATGTATTGTTATTTCCTCTCTGAGCCATTTCTGATGAGAATGAAGTCTCACTCATTCCCCCCTTGCCTTCCCCTTTCCTCTCCATTGAAAAAGTTTTTTCTTGAATCTTATGTGAAATTACTTAGCTTCTTCTTCATCTCCTTTTCCTTCCTCCCAGTACTTTCCTTTAATCACCCAGTGACTCCATCTTTTTACTATATTGTACCGTTATATTCCGCTCCTTCCTATGTCCTGTCTATATATGCCCCTTCTTAAAACCTCTTATAAATGAGAAAGTTCATATGAGTTATCAATATCTTCTTCCCATGCAGGAATACAAACAGTTCAGTATCATTAAGTTCCTCATAATTAGTCCTTCTCTTCCACCCTGTCTATAGTTTGTTCACCAGAGTCCTGTACTTGGAGATCAAACTTTCTGCTCAGCTCTGGTTGTTTCAATAAGAAAGTTTGAAAGTCCCCTGTTTCATTGAAAGTCCATCTTTTCCCATGAAAGAGGATGTTCAGTTTTGCTGGGTAGTTGATTCTCTGTTGCAAACCAAGATCTTTTGGCTTCCAGAATATCATATTCTAATCCTGACAAGCCCTTAAAGTAGATACTGCCAGATCCTGTGTAATCCTGACTATGGTGCTTCTGTAGTTGAATTATTTGTTTCTGGCAGCTTTTAGAAATTTCTCTTTGATTTGGGAGTTTTGGAATTGGCTATAATATTCCTGGAAGTTTTTCTTTTGGAATCTCTTTCAGGGGATGACCAGTGAATTCTCTCGATTTCTATTTTACCCTCTGCTTCTAGGATCTCAGGGCAATTTTGCTGTATTATTTCTTGAAAAATGATGTCTAGGCTCTTCTCCTTGTTGTGGCTTTCAGAAAGCCCAATAATTTTTAAATTAATTCTTCTGGATCTGTTTTTGAGATCAGTTGTTTTTCCAATAATATATTTCACATTTTATTCTAATTTGGCTTTTTTGGAAGAGTTTTGTTTCTTCCTGATTTCTTGCAAAGTCATCAGCTTCCTTTAGTTCTGTTCTGCATTTGAAGGAGTTATTTTCTTCAGAGATCTTTTTTATCTCCTTTTCCAGCTGGTCAGTCCTGCCTTTTAAGGTATTCTTCTCCTCATTTGCTTTTTCTTTTGCTTTGTTTTTTCCATTAGGCCTAAACTGGTTTTTAACATATTATTTTCTTCAGTATTTTTTTGCATATCTTTCGCTGAGCTTTTGATTTGGTTTTCTTGATTTTTCTGCATTGCTTTCATTTTTCCTCTCAATTTTTCCTCCACCTCCATTAATTGCTTTTCAAACTCTTTTCTGAGCTCATCCATAGTCTGAGCTCATTTTCTATTTCTCTTGGAGGTTTTGGATATGGAAGCTTCAATTTTGTCATCATCTGAGTATGTGTTTTGATCTTCCATGGAACTAAAGCAATTCTCTATGGTCAGATTCTTCTTTTTCCTGTTGTTTACTCATTTCCTCAGTTCAAGACAGCACTTCCAAGGTTTTGGGGTTTGGGGGGGGCACACCACTGGGACCTTTATTCCTCCAAGGTCTTATGCTCTCTTGCCTGTGCTTTGATATGTAGATGCCCCACCTTCCCTCTGCCCTGGGGCTATAAAGAGGGATCCTGCTATATTAGTATGGAAGCCCAAACTGCAGCCTGGAGCTGAGTATAGGAAAACAGCAGAGTCCTACCCCAGGGAGAGCAGAGAAATCTCTGCAGACTTCCTTTACCATCTCCAGATTCTCACTGCAGATTCTGTGGCCAGTGCTCCTCACTCCACACTCATTCTGGTGTAGCAGAGTTCTCTCCCTGCCCCTTCAAGCTGTTGCTGGTGATCTCTGTGCTCGGCTGAGCTGCACTGTGCACTGAGCTGCAGCCGCAGCTTCCTCCCTCCCCCCATGAAACACTCCTTTTCTGTGGAAATTCTAAATTATCTTGGACTGGGAAAATATATCTCTCAGTCTATCTGTGGGTTCTGCCCCTCTAAATTTTGTCTAGAGTTATCATTTGGTTATTGTTTTTGAGTTTTGGGGGAAGGAGTTCCTGGGAAATGCTGCCTTCACACTGCCACTTTGGTTCTGCTCCTGAATGAAAGATTTTCATAAAATACTACCTTACCATCCAGATGGTGAGAATAACCTTCAGGATTATAACTATCTTATTGAAGTAACAAAAGGTCTAGTCTACTTATCATCAAACCAGAGGAGTCTTATGAGCTTCATTGGAATGCAAATTTTTTTTCTCATGGGAATAGTATACTGTTCTCTGATTTAAGATACTTTTGTCATCAAATAGGTGACTAACTAAAAATGCAAGGTCTCTCTGGAAATAGTCCACTATTTCCCCCTCCCCAACAAAATCGGGAGGGTGCCTGACTTGGAATGCAAGGTCTCTCTCCTTCTTTCTTCTAAGAATAGTCTAAGAGTAATAGTTTGTCATTGTTTTAATGATTTTTAACCCTGAGAGGACTTTACCAGGAATATTTACTCTTTTATTTTTGAAAGGCAATGGGGTTAAGTGGTTTGCCTAAGAGCACACAGCTTGGTAATTACTAAGTGTCTGAGACCAGATTTGAACTTGGGTGCTCCTGACTCCAGGGCCAGTGCTCTATCCACTGTGCCACCTAGCTGCCCTGGAATATTAACTCTTAAGAGGGAATATTCCACTCAAAGAGCACCCACTATATAAAGCAACTTTATAAACAAAAATGACAGCAATGCCATGTCTGAAGAAGAAAGCAGTGAAAAATCACTCACAGGGGAAGTATCAAACCATAATATAAATTGAATTCAAATATAAAACATCATTGAATAACTTAAAAAAGAATTTAAAATCCAAAGAAGAGAAGAAGAAAAATAAAAAAAAATAGAAATGAAAATCATGCAGGGAAATTGTGAAAAGTTGACCAAAGAAATCAACTCTGTTAAAAGTAAAAATAACCAACTGGAAAAAGAAACACTGAAGTTAACTGAAGAAAATAAAATCCTAAAAAGTATAACTGAACAATTAGAAGCCAATGAATCTACAAGACTACAAGATTCCATCAAATAAAATAAAAAGGCTGAAAAAAATTGTAGAAAATGTAAAGTATCTTCAAGGGAAAAGGAATGACCTGGAAAATAGATCCAGAAGAGACAATCACTGGACTACTAGAAAGCCTGGACTAACAAAAGAACCTGGAAAACATCATGCAGGAAATTATAAGGGAAAACTGTCCAAATATACTAGAACAAGATAACAATATAACATTGAAAGAATTCATAGAACCCTTCCAGAAAGACAACTAAGGATAAAAACAGCCAAATTCCACAACTGTCAAATAAAGGAGAGAATATTGAAAGCAGCAAAAAGGAAATAATACAAATACAAAGGGAACACAATAAGACTCACACAGAAACTATCAGCCTCAATAATGAAAGACTGGAAGACCTGAATAGAATATTGTGTAGAACTAAGGACCTGGGATTACAACCCAGAATATACTACCCTGCAATTTCAGCATTTACTGTCAGGGAAAAAGATGAATGTTCAATGAAATAGTGGACTTCCATAATTTTCTGACACAAAGACCAGAATTGAACAGAGAATTCAAATGCCAAATACATGACTGATGAGTTGCATTAAAAAGATAAATGAAAAGGGGACTTAAAAAACAAAACTGTTTAAAACAAATGTTGGTCAGCTATCAAATTGTATACAACCCTACAAGGGGAGATATAACACTTCTAATTCTTTGAAACTTTATTTCTCTAAGGAGAATTATAGGGTAGAATATAATTGAAGAGAATGAACCTAAAGGATTTGATTATAATTGGGTCTTGTCTCTCGGTTGAAGAGGTCCAAGATGACATTACTATGTTTGAGACAAAAAAGTCCTAAAAAAAAGCAGGGGTGTTAACTTTAACTCAAGTGTCTCATTATGCTTTAACTCACTTTAATCACAAGGTGCTAAGAGACTTGTTTTAGTGAGCACATCATAAACTGTGAGGATGCAAATTAGTGTCTTTGTAACTCGAAGTCATTTGTAATGTTCTCAGGTAAGACATGCAGAGCCTCCCAGTACTTAGAGAACTTTAAGATTCTTACAGTATATTAGATCAGGATTTGAATTAACCAGTGCTTTACTTAACAATGAATTAAGTACCCTGGGTGGGTGGGTGGGGATAAAGTGGGAGAGACAATAGCCTTGCTTCACTTAACAAGGTGTTAAGTACCTTGGGTAGGGAGGGGAGGAGGTAAAGTATGAAAGAAAATAGGTCTAAGGGGAGGGGCACAAATAGTTCAAGAAATGATTTGGTTTTGCATGATATTTTGGCTAGGGCGGAGGATAGTGTGTACTTGAAAGATACTTGAAAAAGGCCATAAGGTAAAACATGATTATAATTATAATTTGATGCAATTTGAGTCAATGCTGTTTAATCAGGCAGTCAAGTTAACAGTCTGTTATGATAACTTGCTAGCTATAGGAACTTATTAAGCAATCAAATAATCAATTGTGATTGATGATATCTGATTAATAATATTAGAATGCTAAATAACACCAAGGGAGGCACAAAAATTTATAATTTTAGAGGGAAAGAAGGGAGAATGTGAATGCAGAGTACATTCTATTCAATAGATTTAGCCCTGTAAGGGAATAAAATACATTCCCACTTGGGTTTAAAAGCCTAACTTAATCTACAGAGAAGGGAGGGGGGCACTGGGAAAAGGAAAGATAAGAGAAGAAGGGATTGATAAAAGAGAAGGGAAGGCATAAGTGAAAATAAATTGAATGTCAAATTTTTAAAAGAAAAGTCAAAAAGGTAGTAAAATTTTGGTGAGGAGGAAAACGAGAAAAGGAAAGAAATATAAATGGAGAAAGCTCATTTGGAGGGAGATACAGAATTAATAATCTTACTTGTAAATGTGAATGGGATGAACTATCCCATAAAACAGATGCAGATAGCACAATGGATTAAAAACCAGAAACCTACAATAAATTGTTTACAAGAAATACATTGGAGGCAAAGGAATAAACACAGGGTAAAAGTAAAAGTTTGAGCAAAATATATTATGCCTCATCAGAAGTAAAAAACAATCTTGGGTAATAATCCTAATCTCAGACAAAGTAAAAGCAAAAATCAATCTCATTAAAAGGGATAAGGAAGGAAACTACATTTTCTTAAAAGTCATCATTGGAAAGGAAGCTCTATCATTACTAAACATGTATGCACCCACATAAATCATCAGCATTTCTATATATATATGAACAAGAACGCCCAAGAACAAGAGATAGAAAGAGCAATTCCATTTAAAATAACTATAGACAACATTAAATACTTGTGAATCTACCTCCCAAGACAAACCCAGAAACTGTATGAACACAGTTATAAAGCTCTCCTCACCCAAAAAAGTGTGATCTAAATAATTGGAAAAATGTCAAATGCTTGATTGAGCTAATATAATAAAATGACACTTCTACCCAAATTGAATTACTTATTCCATGCTGTATCAGTCAAAGTACCAAATAAATTCATTTCTGAGCTAGAAAAAATAGTAATAAAATTCATCTGGAGCAACAAAAGAGCAAGAATAGCAAGGGAAATGATGAAAAAAAAATGTAAAAGAAGGTGGCCTAACTCTACCAGATCTAAAACTATACTATAAAGTGACAGTCATCAAAACTGCCTGGAACTGGGTAAGAAATAGAGGAATGGATTAGTGGATTAGGATGGGTTCAAAAGAAACTGCAGTAAATGACTACAGCAATCTACTACTTGACAAACCCAAAGATATTAGCCTCTGGGATAAGAACTCACTAACTGACAAAAATTGTTGGGAAAACTGGAAAATAGTATGGCAAAAACTAGGAATAGCTCCACATCTCACACCCTATACCAAAATAAGGTCAAAATGAGTACAGGATTCAGATGTAAAGAGTAATACCACAGATAAATTAATAGACCAAAAAATACTCTATCTGATCTATGCAAAAGGGAAGAATTTATGACCAAACAAGAATTAGAGCAAATTATAAACTGAAAAATGGATGATTTTGATTATATTAAATTTAAAAAATTTTTGCACTAATAAAATCAACGCTGCCAAAATTAGGAAAAAATCAGAAAATTGAGAAACAATCTTCATAACCAGGAGTTCTAATAAAGGTTTCATTTCTAATATACACAGATAATTGCATCAAATTTATAAGATCACAAATCATTTCCCAGTTGATAAGTGGTCAAAGGATATGAAGACAGTTTTCAAATGAAGAAATTAAAGCTATATACAATCATATGAAAAATTGCTCCAAATCACTATTGATTGGAGAAATGCAAATTAAAACATCAATGAAGTACCATCTCACATCTATTAGATTAGCCCAGATGAGAAAAAGGGAAGATGATTAATGTTGGAGAGGTTGTGGGAGGATTGGGACATTGATGCATTGCTGATGGAGTTGTGAATGGATTTAATCTTTCTGGAGAGCAATATGGAACTATGCATGAAGAGCAATAAAACTGTTCATACCCTTTGACCCAGCACTTCCAATTCTAGGACTATATCCAGAAGAAATTGTAAAAAATGAGAAAAATCCTATATATTCCAAAATATTTATAGCAGCTCTTTTTTGTAGTGGCAAAGAATTGGAAATTGAGGGGATACTCATCAATTGGGGAATGGCTAAACAAGTTATGGTACATGAATACTATGGAATATTATTGTCCTATAAGAAACCATAAATGTTTGGACTCTAGAGAATTTTGGACTGATTTACAGGATCTGATGCTGAGTGAAAGGAGTAGAGCCATGAAAACAATGTATACATCAACAACATTATGAGATGAATGACCTTGATGGAAGCAACTCTTCTCGACAGTCTAGAGAGCTATGATTACTGTCTTTGACTGACTAAGAACTATAGTATCCCCAACCAGAGGAAGAAAAACAAAACACAAAACAAAACTAAATACAGGAAAAAAAACCCAACCCTTCAGAATCTGATGAATACTTTATAAAAAATTATCTCTTAGATATCACTTTCCCTTAATCCTAATTCCTCATGCCAAAAATTACTAATTTGTAAATAAGTTTAGCAAAATATGTATATATGTAAAATGCTAACCTGACTATTCCCTGCTGAGGGAATGGAAGTGAGAAGGGAGGGTGGAAAGACATTTTGAAACTTGGAAATATGCATGTACAAATGACTAAAAATAAATAAATGATTAATTTTAAAAAATGCTACCTGTTTCATAATGGATTCATGTTTATACTCATTATCTTTTTTTAACTTCACCCCCTTGATTCAAAAATAGAATTGTTTGGTCTTCAGGAACTAAGATGGGTATGGAATCAAAACTCTCTCAGAAGGCTCAGTCTATTGAGAAGACTGCCAGCCTAAGAATAATGAACTCAGAGCTTATCACCTGGAGAACAGACATGGAAGTGATGAAAGCAACCAGTCCTTATGGCTTCAATCTAGTAATGCTTAGCTACCAGCTATAAGTACAAAGTATATACATTTTTTTTCCCTTTTTTAAATAAATCAATAGAATTTAATTTTTTTCCAATTCCATATAAAGATAGTTTCCAACATTCATTTTTGTAAGATTTTTACTTCCAAATTCTCCTCCTTCCCTAAATCAGTAAGCAATCTGATATAGATTATACATGTTCAGTCATGTTAAACTTATTTCCACATTAGTCATGTTGTGTAAGAAGAATCAGAACAAACGTGAAAAACCAAGAGAAAGAAAAAAATAAAGTGAATAATAGTATGCTTTGAGCTGCATTCAGATTTTATAGTTCTTCCTCTGCATGTGGATAGCATTTTCCATCGTGTGTCTTAGAATTTTCTTAGATCATTGAATTGATGAGAAGAGCCAAGTCTATCATTTGATAATACACAGTGCTGTTGTTTCCATATTCAATATTTTCTTGGTTCTGGTCACTTCATTCAGCATCAGTACATGTAAATTCAGATTTTTTCAGAAGTATTCCTGTTCTTCATTTCTTATAGCACAATATTATTTCATGACATTGCTAAAGCACAGTCTGTTCAGTCATTCCCCAACTGAAGAGCATCCTCTCAATTTCCAGTTCTTTACTGCTACAAAAGAGATGTTATAAATATTTTTGTACATGTGGGTTTTTTCCCCTTTTTATGATCTTTTTGGATTATATAGCTAATAGTGCTATTGTTAGATCAAAGATTATAATTTGATTGCCCTTTGGGCATATTTCCAAATTGCTCTCTGGAATGGTTGGCTCAGTTCACAACTCTACTGATAGTAGATTAGTGTCCCCATTTCCCCACATCCTCTGCAACATTTGCCATTTTTCTTTTCTGTCATATTAGTCAATCTGACAGGGGTAAGTTCTTTTAATTTGTATTTCTCTGATCAGAAGTGATTTAGAGCACTTCTTCATAAATCTATAGAGATCTTTGATTTTTCTTCATCTGAAAACTATCCTTTGACCTTTTATCAATTAGAGAATTATTTGTATTCTTATAAATTTGACTCTGTTATCTATATATTTTAGAATTGAGGCCAAAAATTTTTCTTGAGGGAGAATAACCAAGGAGGTTGGAGAGAAGGGTATCAGGAAAGGTTTGTTACCTGAAATGTGGAGCCTAAATTGTGTTACAAAGTAGAGAACAATTTGGGTATGGTCATTATCTTTATGGCACTGATGGTCTTTCACACCTAGTTTACATATGACAATGTAAACTCATTTTTGCAGAATTGCTTGAGTGAAGGCCTGATAATCAAGTTCCATAAAATGATCTTTCCATTGGATTGTAAAATCCTTATAGTCAGAAATTGATCTTTGTTTCTTTTTGTGCTCCTGTTGCTTAGCACAAGACCCAGAACAACGCAGGTACTTAAATGTTTATTGATTGATTGCTCATGTAACATATAGGACAGGTTCTTGATTGTCAGCTGTATCACATATTGTATAGATAACTATTAGGTCATCATACATAAACCTGTGCATTTTATACATAAATACATAATTTTTGTTCATCTGGGGCGAACGTGATTGGAGGGTAGGAATAAGGGTGAGTGAATAGGTTTACTTTGATTTCAGTGAAGGATGTGGGAACTCCCATAACAAGTTGTTGATGAAAGTCAGAGTTGGGAAAGGCTATCTTGGTTAGTGGATCGTGAACTTGGGGAAGACCACTAAGATGAATATATCACTGTTGAATGACTGGTAGAGAAAAGAGTACCTGGTTAATTTAAAATTAATAGAAATGCCTGACTCATATTTCTGTCTTTAAAAACCAAAATAACACTATTAGGAATGAAAATACAAAACAACTAGCCATACACTTTTCTTTACCTCAAAATATCTCTGCATTTTGGCCAATCCATTTTCTTCCCTCTCATTTCTGAAAAAGGCGATCTTTTATATTTCTCAAACTATTCCATCTATTTGTACTCTAGATCCATCATCTACTCAATTACGTAGGAAAATTAATTCTACATTAAATACTTCTGGTCAAATCAACATGTATTTTTTATACATAATACTAGGTACTATAAAGGAAAAATAGCTTTTGTTCTCAAGAAGATCAAAGTCTAATGGGAGAAATAACATGTAAACAATGAGATACAAACAACATGTGTGTATATAGGAATGATTGGAGAGAATCTGAGGTCAAGGCAATAAGATTAAAGAGAACTGAGACTCTAGCTGAAAGTTGTTGATAGCCAGAGATGATAAGACATTGAGATGAGGAAGTTGAGTCTTTCAGGTATAAATTATAGTCAGTGTAAATGCCCCAAAACAGGCAGAAAGAAGATCTAGTTAAAGAAACAGCAAGAAGGTCATTATTACTAGATTATAGACTATGGGGGATGAGAGGGGAAGAAGGGGAGAGAAGTAAGGTTTAAGAAGACTATAATGATAGGAAGGGTCAAGCAGAATTTTAAAGTCAAACGGGATTTAAAAAAAAATTATCCGAGAGGCAATAGGTAGTAACTGGAGTTGTTTAAATATGGGGAAAACATGACCAGATTCTAGTGAGACAGTGGATTATACTGAATAGAGGGTTAATTTTAGTGTCAAGAAGATGTAGGTTCAAAACCCATCTCATTCTAGCTATAAGAACATATTCAAGTGATAACTTTTCTTTTTTTCTTTTTCTTTTTCTTTTGAAGTAAACAGGGTAAAGTGACTTGCCTAGTGTCTCATAGCCAGAGTGTCTGGGGTTGGATATGAACTCGAGTCCTCCTAATTCCAGGATTGATAATGTATCTGTCTATCTATTGTGGCACCCAACTGCCCCAAGTAATGATTTTTCTTTCTAAGACTAAGACTAAGTTGTTGACTTGCACTGGAAAAGGGTGTTTCCACACCAAGAATTCTGCAAAATGACTAAATTATACCTCTGGAATAAATTTCTTAAATTCACTAACATAATAAAATGGAGGGACTTTAAAGGACTAGGTATTAATGACTCATGTCTTACTTAAGGACTAATCAGCACCATCTCTGCTTTGCTTCTAAGGAGTACTTAAAGTCATACAAAATAATTTACAAGGGACTTCATTAGCTATCTAGTCTAATCCATTCCTGGAAAGAAATCACCTCTCTGACATACCTGGTAAACTTCAATCAAGACTCTCTTAAATGTATTACATATATTATACACTGACAATCTGTAAGCTTTTCCCCAAATGTGTCAAAGGACACATTTCAAATTCAGTTTTTGCTGTTTACTGCTTTGATGACTTTAAGTTAGACATAGTTTTCTTTTCTGTCAAATGGATGTGAAACTCTTCAGAACCCATCTTGGGAGTTTTGGGGCAAAGATACTAGAGGAGTGTGCCATTTCCTTTTCTTGCTCATTTTACAGATGAGAAAATTGAGGCAATCAGAATTTAAGGGACCTGCCTGAGATCAAAAAGCTAGGAAATATCAGAAGATGGATTGGAGATCCATAAATATAATTTTGAAACTCAGGATTCTTGAAGACATTTTATTAGAATGCAGACTCTGACATGTTCAAGCAGCCTAGATCCTGACTTTCACTTTCTAAAAATTGTACTTTCCAAAGGTCAGTCTAATCTAAATGAGTTTGGCCATACGTCAACAGTAGTTTGGTTACTGTATGGTAATTTCTTTAGTCATGGCAATCTATGAAACAAAAATGGCCATCAGTCCTGCAAAATCCTCCTCTAATTCTTCAGATGTGATGGATATAAAATTCAGTGTCACTATCAACTCATAGAAAAGAATAAAAATGGGAAGATATAGCATGAAATTAAAAATAATTTTAATCTGACTTATTTGAACAAGCTAGTGATGACAAAATAGGGTAAGTATTAAAGAATGGATACCAAGAGAGATAATCTTCATTTTCTAAGTAAATTACCTGACATGAACCAATTACCATAAGAGTAAAGTCAAAAAATTTAGAACCACCTTATTTGGCAAACACTTGATTTCCTGATTAATTCTACAAATTTGTTTATAAAGTTTTAAAGAGAAAGATGTAGAAGAAATGAGAAGAATCATCTCATAAAGGTAGGGAAATATATATATCCACAGAAAGTTTAACTAGAATCACAATTATTATTAATAATAATATTAATAACAGTAATTACAGCAGTTAACATTTGTCTGGAGCTTAGACATTGTGCTAAGGGCTTTAGAATTATTATTTCATGTGGAAATATTTTTTGCATGACTTCACATGTATAATTGATATCATATTCCTTGTCTTCCCAATGAATAAGGGAGGGATAGAAGGGAAGGAACTCACAATTTAAAAAAAAACTATTATAAATAATTACAGTCTATTATTTGTGCTAAATATGGAAATAGAAAAGATGAATGAAAATATAATTGATATCATATTCCTTGTCTTCCCAATGAATAAGGGAGGGATAGAAGGGAAGGAACTCACAACTTAAAAAACTATTATAAATAATCACAATCTATTATTTGTGCTAAATATGGGAATAGAAAAAATATGAAGGAAAACAAAGAAAGAAAGAGGGGATAAAAATAATGTTTGTGCTTCATTCTCAAAGAAGACCATGACATCAGGGAAATGATTCCATGACAAGCACATGAATTGGATTTAAGTGAGGGATGCTGTACTAAGTCACCAGCCTCACTCACTTCTCTAGAGACATCTGGGTCCAGTGGCCAGATATGAAACAGGGCAAGTTGGGAGACAGTCAGGGTTAAGTGACTTATCCATGTTCAAACAGATAATTAATATCATGTCAGAGGCCAGAACTCTTGTCTAACTCTTGTCTAAATGACTCAAAGGCCACTGCTCTATCAATTGTGCCACCTAGCTGCCAGGATAAAAATATACAAGAGTAACCTTCATGAAATTATGAGGAAGAAATAGGCAAGTTTTCACAAATGTTAGCCTTTTTTTTTTTTTGCAAGGCAAATGGGGTTAAATGGCTTGCCCAAGGACACACAGCTAGGTAATTATTAAGTGTCTGAGACCGGATTTGAACCCAGGTACTCCTGACTCCAGGGCTGGTGCTTTATCCACTGCGCCACCTAGCCACCCCCACAAATGTCAGTCTACAGAAAATTATATTTTATAGTTATGCAACTAAAGATTAATAGAATACAAAATTCCATTGTACTTGATTTTTTATTAGAAAAAAATATATGATTTGGTAGGGTAAAATGTCAATTTAAATGTTGTCTTCTAACAAAGTGTCTCCTCAAATATGAAAATGGCATGTGCTTCCTTGAATGATATAACAACTATATGTTCAATAACTTATTACTTTCAAAGAAGGAATAAGAAAGGAAAGCACATGTTCACTAGGTATTTACCATTATTATAGACAATGTTTAGCATAAAGTTCAAATCAGAGTTTTTTCAATAGATACTTAAATCTAAGATGCTCCTCTTTGCAGATGATATTATGCTAAATGCAACAAGCCTCAGAACATCATAGATGCTTCTGAAATCTATAATCACTGAAAAGAGTTTGACCTAACTGTCCCTAAAGAACAAATGAGGTGGATTAGGAATGCTTATTTTATAGACAGTTATGTTTATTTTTTATTTCTTCAAAGATAGATGTATCTTTAAAGATAGATATCACCAATAGAATGTTGACATCAAGTTGGGGCCTTTCCCAGGAATCTTCAATTCATTAGAAGAACTTTATAATTTCCCAAAGCTATTCTGATTCTGTATAAGTAATAGATAGTGGATATAGGTGCTGGACCTAGAATCAGGAGACCTGAATTCAAACTGGCCTCAGACACTTCCTTGCTAAGTGACCCTTGGCAAGTCACTTAACATCTCTTTACATTAGTTTTCTCATCTGTAAAATAAGGATAAAGTAAGATAGTTGGAATGTGTTTTGCAAACCACAAAGTACTATATAGATGCTAACTGTTAGCATTTTTATGGTTTTGGTTATGCAATATGGCTATAAATCATAGCCATTCTCCAAGAAATCAAAATCGTTCAAATGTTAATGAACCTATCACTATATGTTTAAACTAGTTGTCCAATATTATTAACACAATTCAAAACAAACAATATTTATGATGCATAAAGAAAATGAAACATATTAAAGACATTAAGATAACTTAATGAGATGAACTGATCATGTAGTAAGAACAAGGAACAATATGTAGATAGCTTTTTGCTCAGTTTAGATCCAATAACATCAAGACATCTAGAGGAAGACTCCCATAACAATGAGTGGAACTTTTATGGAGAATTTATGGGAGGACATGGACAAGAGTCACATAGTATGAGAAAATGTGGATGGGTCTCATTATGAACCATGAGAGGAAGTATCTTCAACTATTTGACTATAGATTCATCAAAATAGGAAAGCCAGAGGATCATTAGTCAATGTCAAATTTGTTGTAATTTTTCTGATTCAACTCAATTCAACACATCTATTGATGCCAAGTATGTTTAAGGTTCTGTGGTGGATGGATTCATTTTCTTTGTGTCTTATCTCTAGCATTCATGTCTTTGGCAAACTTTTTTTTCATGGCTTATTCAGAAGTCTGTTTTAACCTAACTCTGGTTCTAATTTTGATAAATTCCAAGTAAGTGGAGTTCAGATCGTCCACTGTATCCCACATCCTCATCCCCCAAAGGAATCTCCACAAACCTTATATATTCCACTAAGTTATCTCAAGATAGTTTTCTCCTTTATGTATTCTCCCCTGAAAGTCTGCAGAGTACGTCCAGTGTGATGTTTTATTTTTCAAAACATCCTTTCGTTTTGCTCTTTTATAATCAAGAAATATCTTGAAGGTAACATTGACAGACAACCACATTTTCTTAGACATAATATGGTAAACTAGGAAAGGTGGAAGCAACAGAGATGATCAAATGGATCCAGTGGTCCAGATTTATGGATTAGTCATTAAAGGAATGATGTAGTTAAAGATCTCACTAGAGGCAGAGGACTGGTAACTGTAGTTCAAAAGGCAGTCAAAGCAATTTGGAGCACAGGTCTAAGACATTCAGATTGGCAACACTTTTATTAGTCAACAGGCTTTAACATTTTCATCTCATGTAAGGGGAAAATCACAAAATTAGTGATTGTCCATTGGCCATGTTCTAACTGGAAACTTACAGCCTGACTACATTAATCTGTTCCCAGCCAGGATGGGCTCTGTCTACAGCAATACAACAAAGCTCTCTTTCCTTCACTCATTTCATCCATGGATGTGAAACCCCTTCCTTGACTACAGGCTTAGCAACATAACCTTCTCCTGCCACTCACTTGCATCTTTGGCCCTCTTCATAATAAGCACAATACATGCTCAGGTGATCTGTTTAAGTGCAAAAGATCTTGGGAACTTAAATTTGAAAAGAACCTTTTAGCCCAGCTTCATCATTATACAGATGAAGAAATGTTAGAATTTAAATGATTTGCTTAAGCCCCCAAGGTCAGTGACAGAGCTGAAAATTTGAACCTAGGTTGCCTGACTCTAAATCAAATGCTTTTTCCAAATTATATGACTAGATATGTTGATTATTGTAAAAGATACTAATTATATACCAGATATGCATGAATGTGTCATGATGCATACATAAAATTGTTATATATTAATTATTAGTCCAAACTATCTCATATAACATCAGTAACAATAATAATATCTCCTTCACACCAGCTATATATCTTGAAAATTAAAAAGGATCATTAAATATTTGCAGAAAAAAACATGACTAACTCACTACATCTTGAGCTTTTCTCACCCAATTCATAGACTGTTTTTGGAAATGGAAATATATCCTGCCTACGCTGCTCATTCTATGCTTTCCTTATTCTCCTTGAGAAGGTACAGCTTCATGGGGTTCCACTCAGACAGATTGACCAGGGAATCAGCCACTTCCTTCTGGACAGGCCAGCCCCAGCTCTGGAAGAAAGGAGCCAGATTCTTATGCACTTGGTGAGAGAACTCTTTTACCCAAAGATTCATCTTGGCCTCATTGTTGTTGGGCACCTCATTTAAGGTCTGGTATTCAGTGAAGATATGGATGAAAGTCTCCCAGCCAAAGGCTTCCTGTAGCTGAGAGGGAAAGAACAAAGGAGACAGAGTAAAGGGACTCAATTTCCAGAGACAATCCAGTGTATGAGTATCAATGATTCTACCTTGCTATGATGAGGCTCCCTCTTGTTTATTAGCCACATTCCTACCATTTAAAAATGAATCCTTCCTCTCCTGCACCAAACATTCATTTAGATATGATCAATCAGTCTTATTTTCTTCTACCCAATGGCTAAATATCTATCTTCAAAAATGTTTAATTACTTCAGTGGAAATTAGAGCTTAGCCAAATTGTAATATAATACTGTCAAATAATATAATACATAATAATACCAATAATAATGGTATAAGAGGGATCACCCTTTGTGACTAGACCTCCAAAGAATACTTCATGGTTATCTACAGTAGGATGTTCCCAATTATAATGAATGAAGGCAACATTTATATGTGCTTCATAAATTAGACTTTGCAAAATACTTTTGATCTGTTCCCTTATTTATCTTCACCTTCTCAATAGGAGATAATTAGGAATGGGGCAATCACTCCCATTTTACATCTAAAAGGCCTGGAGAAGCAGCATCTACATAGGATTCCATGATCTGATAGGGATGGGTACCTCAGGTAAATCATTTAAACTCTCTCAGTCTCAGTTCTCTCATCAATAAAATGTAGATAATAACACAATTTCCCATACAGGCATTTTGAGAAACAAATGAGAAAACATATAAAAAGTACTTAGTAAATCTTGAGGCACTCTATAAATGCTGGAGTAGAAGTAGCAGCAGCAGCAGCAGCAGCAGCAGCAGCAGCAGCAGCAGCAGCAGCAGCAGCAGCAGCAGTAGTAGTAGTAGTAGTAGTAGTAGTAGTAGTAGTAGTAGTGTAGTACTAAGTAGTAGTAAGTAGTAGCAGTAGTAGCAGTAGTAGTAAGTAGTAATAATAGTAGTAGTAGTAGTAATAGTAGTAGTAGTAAGAAGGAGTAGTAATAATAGTAGTAGTAATAAGTAGTAGTAATAGTAGTAGTAATAAGGAGTAGTAGTAGTAGTAGTAGTAGTAGTAGTAGTAGTAGTAGTAGTAGTAGTAGTTAGTAAGTAGTAGCAGTAATAGTAGTAGTAGTAGTAGATGGAGGAGAAGGAGGAGGAGCAGTAGCATTCTTCTCTTCTTCCCCAATTCATTTTAAGTACCTGCAGATAAGTCTCCAGTGCTGTCCAATCATTCCATTCTTCCAGGGAAGCACCTTTTCTCAAAAATTCTTTTATCCTAGTCTCCCTATTTGAGGGAGTCAATGCAGGGTGGGCCTGGCTCCGGGGGATTCCTAGCACTATCTCATGTACATAGATAGACCACAAGTTACAAGTAGCCTCATTTGTATGTGGGGGGAATTCCCAGGCTGGTCTTACCAGGTTGTGGCCTATCTCATAGATGGCACCCCAGATACCCTTAGACCTTATACTCTTTTCATTGATTAGATCCTTGGCTGTTTCCTTGTGGCACATGATCGGGTATCCACCATGCATCCAGCCTAGGAAGTGAAGAAAGGAAGAGGAGGCAGAGATTTCTATGTGAGAATCCAATCTGTCATTCCTGTGCTATTTTCCTAATTACATCTCTGATCTCTATTCTCTCATTCCCAACATTTTGACATTTATATGAGAACAGATGACTTTTCTTTATTTACTCAAAACAGGGAAGAAAACTTCTTTTCCTTTTTAACTCCTCTCCATTTGGCCTCAATTTCTCCTCAGTCAGAGAAAGGTTAGATTATTTCTATATACCTCTAACATTCTGGCAATTTTGGAATTGTATACCTGCCTCTATAATAATGCTGTATTGTTACTTTTCTTTTTCTTTTGTAGAAAAGTGACACAGTGGATAGAGTACCAGCACTGGAGTCAGGAGGACCTGAGTTCAAATTCAGACTCGGACATTTAATAATTACCTAGCTGTGTGACTTTGGTCAAGTCACTTAACCCCACTGCCTTGCAAAAACAATTTTTAAAAAAAATAAAAGCAGAGTTGTATGGTGAATAGATGTGTGAACCTGGAGTCAGGAAGACCTGTATTAAAATTCAGTGCCAGACGTTTCCTAGATATGTGATCTTGGTCAATCACTTAATGTTTGCTTCAGTTTCCTCAAACTGTAAAATGAGGATAAATAAAAGTACCTTCTTCCCAGAATTGTTGTGAGGATAAAGCAAGATATTTGTAAAGTAATTAGCACAGTGTTTGGAACAAGGTAGGCACTTAATAAGTGCTAGGTATTATTTTATTCATTAGTATATCCCAGCTATAGCTTGGGAGGGTAGGAACAGAACGGATGATTCCCCTTTTCTTTTCACCAACTTCATTTACATAGTGAATTCTCCTAACATAAGGAGTTATGATTTTTTCTAAGTGAGGAGCTGTGATTTTTCTTTCTTGTTTAGCAGCCTTTAATGCTAGTCCAGGTCTCTGTAACCAGTGACTATTCCCACAATCTAGTGCTTCTCTCAAAATTATCTCCAATTTTTCCTGCATAGATTGTTTTTGTACATGATCATTTACAAGTTGCTTTCCCTCTTTCAAATGTTTGGTCTTTGAGAGAAGAGATTTTTTTTTTGCTTTTCTTTGTATTTCTGGCAATTAGAATAGTTCCTAGCATGCAATAGGTGCTTAATAAAGGATTCCTGACTTGACTTGACAAAAGCTTCTCTTCTGATCTGATTTCTACTAATTCTTCAAAGCCCTGTTTATTTCCTTCACTCTCCATGGAAGAGTCCTTAATCACTCCACTACATTCTAAAGAGCATCCTTTGAAATTGTAGCCTTTATTTCTTTTTGTTTGGCACATAGAGGCACATAATAAATGTTTACTGAGTAAGTTAAAGAAAGATAAATGAATGAATGACCAATTAATGGTTGAATGCTAGTATTTAGTTTTTTGTGTTCCTTTTCAAATTTCAATGAATATTTTATCTTCTTTCAGACTCTTCAAAAGCTCCTCCTCACTTGCACTACCACACATCATACACAATGTGTCTCAAATAAAGATGATCAATAAATATTTGTAAACTTAGAATTGATAAATATTTGTAAACTCTGTACTGATTTATCACATACACAAAGCATCTCCTATCCCAATCTCCAGAATACTCACCAATTAAGAGCTGTACATCAGCCACAATCCTCACAGGCTGAGGGAAAGGGACCTTTATTGATGCCAGTTTGGCTACGGCTTCCATCACCTCATCCCAAAGATAAAGCAATGGCTCCGGGTTTTCCAGGTTTTGAAGAAGTTCAGAGGGCACTGTGAGGATGATATTGTCTGTTGCCAGTTCACCCCAGGGTGCTGGAAGGTAGCGGATTAAGTTCTTCCACTGTTCCAAAGATGTCTCCCCTATGGAAAGAGATTGTGGTGTTAATGGTCCACTCAAAGAATCTCGGAGATCATCTACTCCAATCAATCTGAACAGGAATTCCCTTTTCTCTATTCCTGATAAGTAATTACCCTATCTCTATCTGAAGTTCTTCACCTTTGGGTAATTTGCTATCTCTCAGTCATTTCACTTACATTGAGATGAAATTTGTCTCCATAAATTATGCTTCCTGTTCATAGTTTTTGTATCCTGTGTCCTAATAGAACAAGTACAATCTAATTCTATCTGATGATATTTTCAAATATTGGAAAACAACCATTTCCTTTCAAGACTTCTTTCTTCCACACCTCCTATTTGCAGTTCCTTCACTTAATCTCCCTGTAATGTACCCTTTATTCATCTCACCTTTCCAGGTCACTTTGTTTATGGTACAGTTCATTACTCTTTTATTCTAAGATGTAGCTCTGATCACAGTTTTTAGGAAATACCCAGTATATATTAGTTTCCATCTGAATGTTGTCATTTTTCTACTTCCTAAGGCTGGAAGTTGAAATTTTCAATGGGAGAGGAATATTAATGGATCACAGATTTGGAGTTAGCAGGGATGTTAAAGTTTCTATAGGGGTTCTTAACCTTTTTTGCAAAGTATACCTTTGGGAATCTGGTAAAATCTATGGGCTCCTCAGGTTTTAAATACATAGAATTATAATGGAAACCAGTTATGCTGAAACACAAAATATTCTTTACATATAAGTTTGTGGATGGAGCACAACTCTCATTTTACTGTTGAGAGAGCTCAAGTAAAATGTTTGATATCATACAGAGTCAGGATTTGAACTCAAGTACTTTTTGATAGTAAATTTAGTGCCTTTTTCTTCTACTCTCACCTTTGGCATGCATGCTGTTCCAATTCCTGCAGACAAAAGACCAGGCCCTGATGGACATTTTTCAGGCTCCAGTAAGGTCACTAAGGCTCCAAACTCAACCTTAAAATAGCGCATTCCTTCCTTATTCCTTCAAAAATATCTTCTTCCTCTTTATCAATCCATGCTGCACACTATTTTTATCCTTTATTACGTAGTTAAAAATTCCCTCACCGTTTTTCCAACTATCCTTGAACTTAGCCTTCCTGAAGCCATTACTCACCCAGTTTGAAGTAAGGAGCAGGAAAAGCTCCAGTGACGGTGATTGACACAGGTCCTAGGTTACTGCCCTTGGGCACAAGTATATAGATGAGGCCCCCCCAGAGGGAGGTCATTGACAGCTTTGGTCTGTCCAGGGAGCATCTGTGAATCACCACAGGGGCTCGGTAAAGCTTCTTGGCTCCACTGAGATCATCAGAGTGGCAGCCGATTTGTACCTGGGAAAGGGAAGATAGGAGTACAGGTAAGCAACCACTGGAAAGCATTTGCTAGATCATTCATCAATGTCTTTCATGGAAAAGTAGCCTTGAAATATAGATATTTTGTAGTTGGTGACTCAATACTCCTAAGGGCTCATACATGCCAAGCAATTATAGAGGAATAATAAGAATTTACAAAATCATGGGTGACAGATCCATAATAGATTGTTAAGGAAAAATAGGGTGTTTTGATTAAAACTTCAATATTCAAAGATAATATTAGAATATGAAGCATTACAAATTTTCCCTTGTTCTCTGTGTTAGAGAACATATTTTTACATGAACAGGAATCCAGTGAGGTAAAACTTGGTTCCTATTTGTCATAAGAAAACTTTTTATGCTGAAGAGTAAGGCATTCATTCCAGAAAGAGGTTGGGAGAAAATTAAATTAAACATGCACTGTTCTGAGCAATGGTTTCTATTGCATAAGCACAGCAGACCTCATAATCTCTCCCTTGCAGTTTAAGCTACATTATTTCATAAAATAGGATCTGGTCCAGAGACTAGATCATTTTGCTTGGAAGTAGCCATAGAAGGAAATGAGGGACAAGAAAGGGAAGGTAGAAGTTTAATAATAAATATAGTTATATAAATTTACATATATATGTATTATATAGGAGCATATGGAAAAACAGGCACACAGACATAGTGTAATATGGAGCTGTGGAACTGGTACAATCATTCTGAAATTTTGAACTGTGCCTAACAAGCAATTACACTGTAAATACTCTTTGATCTACCTTATACCCCAAAGAAGTCAAAGAAAGAGGAAAAGGACCCATATGTAAAAAAATGTTTTGAGTAGTTATCTAAGCATTAGCAACAAAAAAAGGTATCAATGGGGAATGCCCATCTACTGTGCAACAGCAAGGTTTATGACTTTAATGGAATATTACTTTGCTATAATGAATGAACATTTAGAACCATTCTTGAAACATATCGGCACTTATTAAATATTTAGCAACTGATGAAAAAATAGATGGTTTCAGAGAGAATCATGTGTACTTGTATTGATATGGTTAAGTAAAGCAATATCAGAGTGATTTAGACAATAACAACATTATGAGGAAAAATACTATATGCTAACAGATGAGCACAAGATACAGATTTCAATATACATTTCTGGACATGGCCAATGAGGAAAATTTGCTTTGCTTTACTATGCATGTGTATTACCATGGTTTCTTTTACTTCTTTTTCTGTTTTTCAATTAGAAGACAAGATTGGGGAAAGAGAAAACAGATATTTGTCAAAAAATAAATTTCAAAACAAAAACACAGTAACAAAAAGAACCGGAAGACAGTGGTGGAAGCAGCCAAAAAGAGGATAAGCATTACCATGAGGAGGTATATATATATATATATATAGGGGAAGCAATGGGCAGACAAAGGGGAGTCACCTGTAAACCAACAGCGGAAGCATCTTTCACTCTGACATTTACAGTAAAGCCTTCAGGGAGGTAGAGTCCAGTGCTCACCCATGCAGTGAAATCTGAAGAGAAACATAATAATGGATGGGATTCTTCTACTCTGACCCTTTCATTGTCCTCACTCAGACCAGATACCCTATACTACCTTGCACACTCACCAAACAACCTCCCACAGTCCTCATATCTCTTTCTAAAATCTGATTTCATCCCCAAGAACTCTTAGATCCCCTTTCCAGAGCACATAGTTTCTTCTGAAACTTTCATATCTCCTCCCAGGGCATTGCATTGCTATCTTTAAATTTCAAACATTGCAACCCTTTTCTTATTTGTTTATTCTCTAACTTTTCCCAATAACTCATGTTTCATTTGTTTAAAAAGACAGACTTTTATTATGTTAATCAAAGTCCTGTGATGCCCAACTGGATTCATCCAGCCCGTTATCTCCCAACTATCCATTGGCCCTCATCCTCCATCTTTACCTGGACTGGTACCATTGATCTCCATGGTGATAGGGGGTCCTGGGTAGTACAATTTGGTGGGCCAAATTCCATCACTCTCTCCTTGGACCAGTGAAAAGCAATCTATCCCACTTTGAGTAAGCTCAGTGGCTAAACATAGCAGGGTGGCCTCATAGGAATTGCCTTGCACAGGATGGTCCTCATCGACTCGGGGAAAGCCAGTTTCATTGAGCATCTCCTTTAAGAATCTATGAATGGAGTTATAGGCAGGAATTCCTACTGCAGGAATCCTTAGGAAGTCCCCACAGTCCTTTCGTAATTTAGAATGCCAGAATTCTCCCAAGACTTTGCCTCCTTTCACTTCATCCTGGAACTGAGACAATGCTGAGCGGAAATGATAGCTCTCTTTCCTGGGTACAAGAACAGGAAACTGGCCACTTTCAAGACAATTATCAAGGATACTGAGGCCAAAGGGGTTGAGGATGTGGTTTCCAGGAAAATCAGCCATAGCAGACTTGCCAAGATTCTGGGAGGCCCACCACCAGGCTTGGCCTCCAATCAGTAAACCTCCACCCTCTGCCACAAACTCATGCAGCTCCTTGGCCTCTTGGTCATTGTAGGCTGAACAACAATAAACACTTAAACCAGTGGTCAGTTGGGATTCTAGGCTGCATTTTAGGCCACTTCCAGATAAGAGGGAACACAGGTTTTTAAAATCAGGATTAACTCCAATTCTGCCTGTTTGATCCCCTGCCAACCAGGTAACAGCATTGCAAAGAAAACGGCCCAGCTTGGGGGCAGAGAGCATGCTCTCGTGAGCAGCCAGCACCACTCGTCCCCGGCCATAGCGGGCAGCTGCCAGGAAGCAATCAAGGGAAGAGTCTATCCCCAGGGGGAAGGCCAAAGCTCCGTGAACCAGAAGCTGAGAAGGAAGTTCGCCATCATCAATATCCAGCTCTGTGATTCCATCTAGTAGCTGCTTTTGGTCTTGAAAGATGTTCTCTTCAAACCTGAAAATAAGGTCTTTTTTCTATTAGAGCTAAAAAGAGTGATGTGGAACAGGGGAGATAGAAATATTCCTGGAAAAGTACATTAGTCAGCTATTTCATATAAGCCATATTTCTTGGGCCCATTTTATCTAGGTCTAGTCAGATGCAATCATAGAATTTGAGAGCTGCAAAAGCCCTCAAGTTCATCTAGTACCAGCTCCACAAGAAGCATGAATCCAACCAATGTCATCCAGCCATTGCTTAAACCCAATATATTCTGAAATAGATCACTGTGTTTCTGGGTATTTCAAAATTAGTTAGGCAGTTAGGTAGCCAAGTAGATAGAGCATATGAGTTCAAATTTAGCCTCAGACATTTATTAGCTGTGTGACCCTAGGCAAGTCATTTAGTCTGTGCCTCAATTTCCTTATCTATAAAAAGTGGATCATAATAACACCTAACTACCAAGGTAGTTTTGAGAATCAAATGTGATTTGGAAAGAATCTATCACAATATCTGGCACATTGTATGTGCTAAATAAATGTTCACTAGTTTTATTTCTAGCTATCTCTGAAATATGCCACTTTAGGGGCTTTCCTAGAACATTCTTGTCCCACTAGCATGTTAGAAGCAGAAGTAATACTGCGAAGGGTATAACCATGGAGAGAATGTATTTCCTTCATCCAATGTGAGGCAGAAAACAAGGAGATATACAAAAGATATTTGCCAGTATTATAGAATTAACAAATTCTAAATGAAAATCTTTATGAAAATTTCCATATGTATTTTCTATATTCTATAAAGGAAAAATCCAAAAGACTGAGGGAGACCCTGTCAACAGCAAAGTGTGCCTGTTTCTCCTATTTTAAGCTACTGTATTAAAATCCATAACTGTATTGAGTCTCCTCAATGAAATCATAGTCATTCCGAAGTGGTCATCATATTAATATGTGAACATTTGGATAGGGCCTACTATGTGCCAGACACTACATTAATCTCTTTAAATATATCATCTTGGGAGTGGTTACATGGTGAAATGGATAGAGCACCAGCCCTGGAGTCAGGAGTACCTGAGTTCAAATCCAGCCTCAGACACTTAATAATAATTACCTAGCTGTGTGACCTTGGGCAAGCCACTTAACCCTATTTGCCTTGCAAAAAAGATATTATCTCAGAATCTCACAACTCTGGGAGTTAGGTGCTATTTTTATAGTAGATAACAGACAAAGTTAAATGATTTATGTGATGATATATAGCTAGTAAATATCTGAGACCAAATGCCTGGAGATCCACCTATCTGTTATTATCATATTAATCCAGACTTCCTGGGAAAACAAAGGGCATGATGATTGCTTATTACCTGTACTATGACAAGCAGGTCATTATGTGGTCCATTACATTGGTCAAACAGATTGGTCACTGTGGGGTGAATATTTTGGAAATGGTAACACATAAGATAAAAATATCAACCAGTTATCAGTTCTTCTTGGGCAGGACCTCACACTTTGACCCCACACTGGTGAATAAGACAGATAATGAGCTAAGCCCAAAACCAGGCAAGAAATTGAGGCTGGGATAGATTGATCAGGAAAATGGACTTTTAGATCCTTCACAGCATGATTTAGAGAAAAGAACACTGGATGTCAAATCAGAGAGTTGGCCTCCAACTCTGCAACTTAAAAATTATGTGATTTTGAGCAAGTAACTTGACCTGGAAAGGAGAGCTTAAGTAGGATGCTAATGTAATTTTTTAGTTCTAAATTGATAATTCTACAGTCTTAAGAGATCACATCAGTGGTAGAAGAATGAGAGATTATATGTAATTAGGAATTATATGTGATAGGCATCTGAATGTAGGGAGCAAAGTAGACCTAAGAAAGAGAAAAGGCAAAGTCCTCCATGTTTCAAACTGAGATTCAGAGATCATCAAAGATTTTTTTAAAAAAAAGGAAAAAAAAATCCCTGAATCAGTTTCTATTGTGTTGTTGCTAGGATTTTTTTGAGACAGCATAGTCCTATCTTGCCTAGACCGAAAGTGCAATGACTATTCCCAGGCCCAATCTCATCATGGAAGCACTAAATTCCTATTTTTTTTTCAATGTGGGAAGGTTGATCTTTTGTCTTTTTTTTAAAACATATTTTAATTTAATTTAATTTCTTTACAATTCAATATTTTATTCTATAGACATTTTTGGAGTTAATTGGAGGCTGAATTGGGATCCAACTGCTCCTGATTTCAGGGTCAGTGCTCTGTCAATTATACCACTTGGTTGCCTCGGTTGATCCTTTCTTAGTCATTTGGGGTCCTCTGTTGCCAGGGTCTTACCGTATTGATGCGTATTGGTATAAATAAAAGACTGGCTTAATCGCTATTGAAACTCAGAGCTCCAGGGTTCAAAAGGTCCTTAAACCTCAGCCTCTCCAGGAGCAGCAACTTCAGGCATATGCCACCATGCTCAGGGCCTAGAGCAGTTTTGAAAAGTCCTGGAAAAACTGATAACATCAGGGAAGTCCATGGTAAGGGAGATTCTCTCCTACAGTTCTATAGATAGAAGGATAGAGCATTGGTCTTGGAGTCAGGAAGAGGTAAATTCAATTCTAGCCTTACCTATTTCCTAGCTGAATGACCCTGGGTAAGTCACTTAATCTGTTTGCCTCAGTGTCCTCATCTGTAAGATGGGGATAAAAACAATGTTGACTTCCCAGGGTGGTTGAAAGGACTATATGAGATAGTATGTGTAAAGCACTTACCATAGTATCTGGAATATAGTTGGCACTTAATAAAGGCTTATTTCCTTCCTTCTCTTCACAGACAATAGAGAGCTAAATAGAGAGCTCAGGAGAGCTTTGCCTTTCTCCAACCATAATTAAAGAAGTAAGTTAGTGACCACAACTAGCTGCTTCTTGCATCCAAGGGAAAAGTGAACAAAAAAGAAAAATATCTTGGGATTCTTAAAATTTTAGTCCAACTTTTGTAACTTCCACATCAGTATCTAACTGATTGCTTTGTTCCTTTAGTCTGTAGAAGGACTAAGAATACTTTGGCATCAAAATCCTTAGGTTCCAGGTCTAATAGACTATCCTCTCCTTTTCACATGTTGCGCTAGAGCCAAATTTGTTTCCATGTTTATATTCTGAGGAAATGCTTTGTAACTTCCTAAGTTATAGTCAATGGAGGTTATTGTTTGTTAGAATGCTTCACCTCATATGTGAATTATTCTCATTCTAAAGGTTAGAGACTTTGGGGGAGGAAAAGAATTAATTGTTTTACCATAATTTTTAAGATGCCAATGTCTTTTTTTTTTAATCCTTTGGTCAGCCAATATTTCTTCTCAAACACTCTATTCTTTTTCTTTTCCAGGTGCTAGTTGCCACCCACAAAAATGGGCAGAAGTCTGTTTTAAGACCTGAAAACTCATGTTTCTCCACCTCAGGTTAACCTTTTCAGTCCAACTCAGCCTAGCCTAGCCCAGTCTAATCTAAAACTATAATTGTCTCAAATCTTTAAAACAACACATTTTAAGTTTTTAAAGACCATAATCAAATTGCACAGCCATGTACCTTTCTTGTGTGATAGTACTACAGGAATAAATGCATTTCTACATCATTCTAAAATGTGAAAATCACATTCTCTCATAACCATTTCTGATAGTAGGTGGGTTGTTCCTGTACAGGACAAAGTGAGGGTATAAGAACAGATCATCCAAAGAGTTAAGAAGTGATCAAAGGTAGGTGGGTTAATTAGGGTGAGCCCACCAACAAAGAGGAAATCCTGTTCTGACAGCAGGAGGTTGGGAGATAAAAATCTGGAATTAGGCACAGGAAAAAGAGCACTGGACTTGATATCAGGAAGATGTGAGTTTGAATCCTGGCTTTGCTCCTTATTCTACTTGAGGGTCATTGTGTAAATCACTTAACTATCTTGGATCTCAGTGTCCTTATCTATAAAATAAAGAGGTTGAACTAGACTTCTGAAGAGCTCTTCTAACTTTAAATCTATGACCTTATGATTTTTCACTACCTGCTTAGGCAATAGGAATCAAGCAGTAGTAAGGGCCCTTACAAAGAATCATCAGTTCCACTGATCTGAAGACTCATGGTGACAGACATGGGAACTGATGTTCACTACTACAAAGAAACAGTAGAAGCTGAGAAACTGGAAACTAAAAGGCCAGAAAGATGAGGGTATTGTCATACACAATCATTATTCCTAGGGCCTGGGAATTAAGAGGCTAATGATGATGATATTTGGCCTTCATTCTTGAAGAGGACTGTGACAAGAGGGAGGTGATGTCATGACATACATGTGAATTGAATTTGAGTGAGGGAGTGCTGTGCTAAGCCAACAGTGCTATTTTCTCCTCTGGAGTCAAGTAGATCCAACGGCCAGCTATGAACCAGGATGACTTGGAGATGACTCTAGATTTGAGACAATCAGGATAAAGAGATTTGCCCAAGGTCACACAGCTAGTAAGTGTCAAATGTCTGAGACCAAATTTGATCTCAGATCCTCCTGACCCCCAGGGCTGGTGCTTTATTCACTGTATCGCCTAGAATATTAAATTTGTAATGGATTAAATCAGCATGATTACACCTTCCAATATTGGGAAAAGGGAAAAGTAACAGCTTGGATGGTAAGATTTACTTGAAATTAGGGAATTTGAGGGAGAAAAAACAAGTTTAGCAGGTAGGATAAGACTATATTAGAAAACTAACAAGAAAATAGATTTGGACATGATTAAGAAAATGTCGCTGCCCCCCCCCACACACACACACAATGAAATCAACATTAGAATAGGTAAACTTCGAATCAGATGCATAATTTTTTTTTTAAATAAAACTTATATGACTTAGTGATGAACTTGAGAATTATCAGAAAACTTCTGAGACTTCAAGTTCAAGTGTAATTAATGAAAATCAAAAGCCAAGCCAGCAAACACCTCAAATTAGAATTCTAAAGAAATTAAAGTGTATCCTAGGATGGCCTTGGGGGAAAATATGCCTAATTGTAAATAAAGTACCAATCTCTTTTTTTCTGACTGTCTTTAGCTGCCAAAAAAAAAAATTGAAAAAGCAGTACAGGTGTTGCCCATCCTTCTAAACTAAAATCACAGACAAAAATGAATGCCAATTGATTAAATTCATTGTTCTGCTTCTGGACAACACTGTTTCTTCCTGCCAGTCCTAAAGATGCTTAGGAGATGGCCTATTTTGATATCAGATTTCTACACTCCATTTTATAGATGAGGAAACTGAGGCAGATGAAGGTCAAATGACTTGCAAGGAATGATAAGAGTTGATAAAGATCTGAGGTTTTAAATCCAGGTTATCTTTCTTCTGATGTTACAACATTGAGATCTTCTCTGAACTTAATAAATTGGTTGGCCTTCAGGCATAGCTGAAGATAACTGTCTATGACCCTCAATGAATGCCAAGAGAGCGGCCTCTTCTTGGCCAGAAAAACATAATCCATCTTATCTAGTACTTCACTGAACTGTTTTTACTTCTTGGCAGATCAGTTCACCCCAACTGTGATGACAGGAAAAGCAAGTATAGAGGGTCATGTCCCTGGGGGAAGATCTAGCACAAAATCAAGGGTCTCTTCTGAAATAGATGCCTTGGAAGATGAGGGGTAAAACACTCCTCAGTCACTTTGGGAGAGATCTCTTTACCTAGGCTAAAAGATGGAGCTTTTTTCAGAAAAGACTGTATTACAGAATAACATTAATGATCAAATGATACAACGGTAATATGAATTTTCCTCAATTTGAACTCAGGTCTTCCTGACTCACAATCCAGCATTTTATCAATTGTACCATCTATCTGCCTGATAAACAAATCTTGCCTACAGGTCCTGATATGACAGTACCATCACCTTTCTAGTCTCTTAGCTTCCAGCATCTCAGCTCCAAATGATTCTGTGTAGTAGTGAACATCAATTCCTATGTCTGTCACCACTGTCCTTCAGCTTAGGCACCTTTCCTATCCTTAATGAAGTCTGTAAGCTTGTTTGTATTTGTGCAATAGATTCCAACCATGTCCACTGCCTTCTCAGGGAAGTTAGACAGTATCTTGTTACTGTCAGGCTATCTATCTTGGACTCCATAGAATAATTTACAGAATTACATTATACCCAGATGCAGTCTGACCATATCAGAATAGAGAAGGGGCATAACACTTCATCATTGTGGAACCTAAACATTTTAATGAAGGCTAAGACATAATTAACATTTTTTTGATTACCAAAGCAGTGTTGACTCAAAAAGATGTTTTGTTGAAGATCTAGCTAGAAAAACCTGCCTCATTCTGCATTTTTGAAGTTGATTTTTTGAATCCACATAAAAGACTTTACATTTATTCCCAATAATTTTCATCTCCTTGAATTTAGACAAACATTCTAGTCTGTTGATATCTTTTTGGGTCCTGATTTTGACATGTATGCTATTGGTGCTTTTATCCAAGATGCTGATTAAATGTTGAATAGAAGACAACTAAGGGGGAAGATCTAGAGAAAAATAGATCTTTCTATCTAGAAACCATTAATCATTGTTTCTCAGACTTGATAATTTGAACTACTTCTGAATCCTCAGCTTTCTGTCTTGTCTGTAAGGAAAAAACCAGAGAATTTCTGAAATGCTTTACTAATATCTACATATAATCTATCACAAGACACATTTAAGAAGTACAGTGGTATTGTGCATGAAAAAGGAAGATTTGAGTTCAAAGCCGGACTGATACTTGGTAGGTGTGTGACTCAGGTTAAGTCACTAAACTCTCTGACTTTCTAAGTTTATAAAATGGAAATAATAGTCATACTTCCTTGGGGTTGCTGTGAAGATCAAATGAGATAATATCTGTAAATCACTTCACACAATGTTTATCTTTTGGTTGACACTTACTGAATGTGTGTTCCATATATTGCTAGACTATCTTGTTGATTTACCAATCTACTAATTGTATCAAAAAAACAAAATAAAGTTAATCTGGGAGAATCTGTTCTGGATGAAACTATACTAACTATAATTATCAACGTCATTTCTGGATATTCATCACTTTATGTTGTGAACATATACTAACATGCACTAACATGCTGTTAATAAAATAGGGTAGAATTTAACTAAGCATTCAAATCAAGATCACTGGCCTAGATAGTATGCAAACTCTATAAGCTTCTCTTTTTTAAAACATCAAAATAACATTAGTCCTTCTCATGTCCTACAGGACACCCTCCTATTCTCTCCAACCTTTTATTCAAAGATCCTTCTGAATAACTAAATCATCATATTTGCTGGCATTTTCTGTATGTAAATGTAAAATTCATCTGGGTATGGTGACTTAAATTAATCAAGAAAGCAAGTACTGTGTCTTTATTTGTCTCTCTATTCAATAATTTTCTGTTTCCTTTTTCAAAATGGATACAGATGTTTATGGCGATATGTACTCCCCTTCTCAACAACCATAATTACTGATGACGGACTTCTAGTAACTAACTGTCCATATCATGCCAATCACCTGATAGTATAAATGAAACTCATTCTCAAAATGTTTAGTTTTAGCTCTGTTTCATTAAAGGAACTGTGTCTACTTCTTAATATAATATTTACCATACCCCTTATACTCACCAGATTGTAAGTGGAATTTTAGGAACTTCCTCAGAAACCTTGAGGAAGTTTGTATCTCCATAGGCATCTGTGAAATACACGCCAGCTACGCTGGTCACCTGGTTTCCAGGGAAATTAGACAGAACCTTTTCATGTCCATGCTTATTTGCCCAATTCCAAGCATGGGCCCCAATGAGTAAGCCCCCACCATTTTTGACAAATTGAATCAATTCATTGGCTGGGGTGATGTCATAGGTATTCGTGCAGTAAACTCCTAGGTAGTCCTCAGGTTCATTCACGGTCTGCACCTTCAATCCGGTGTCACAAAGAATTTCACTGAGACCTTGCACAAATGTGTGTACCCCAATAGGAGTTCCTGGTCTGCGGTTGAGCCAGCACACAGCATTGTAAAGAAACTGAGTCAACACATCTTCTTGCAGGTAGACTTCATGGGACAAGACTACCATGCGACCCTGGCCATAATGGGAGGCAGCAATTAAGACCTGGCCTTTCTTATTCACTAGTACTGGAAAAGCAGCTTCACCTATTAGTAGCAATTCACTAGGAACATGCTCACTGGGGAGATTCCAGCTGTTCAGCCCTTTTACCAGGACCTCATAAGCATCTGATGGAGATATCGCCATGGCTGCTTTTTGTGCGCTGTGGGAGAGAAGGAAAGTTTCAGATTGATGATAGAGCTTTAATCCTGTACACCCTCCACAGAACCTGGCACAAATCATTCATTTCCTAGAATTTCAACAATCCTCTGTATTGCTTGTAGGTGTCCCTTCTTAGAGACCATTCAAAGATCTGAGGACCACATTGAGTATTCCAGACATGACTGAATTAAAGGATTAATGGAAGAAAAGAAACTAATAATTTTTGTGCACAAAATCCAAGATAAAAATGGAGGACTAACTAGTATTATCTGAATGGTTAAAAATTCAAGAGAGGAAAGGAGGACTAACAAGTACTTCAGGGATTAGGGACTGCTATGTGAATATCCAAGGACACAAGATCATAAGGAGTCTTTTACATAAAGGAAGGCTGAGGAAGAAGAATTTGGTGCTGGGGCAATCAGTAGAATGTAAAGGAGTCTCTGGGGATATTGGTTTTCTTCCATATAGTCCTAATGGGAAGAGGCAATCCTTCATAGGATGACTGAGTTGGATTATGTAGGTGTGTATGTTTCAGATAAAATAAGGTTTCTACTCTACTTCACCAATTTTAACTTCTCAGTTTTCCAGAATCCTGGGACTGGAGAAGTTTCCTTCTCCCTTGTCTTTTCATTCTTTCTAAGTAAAACTGATTTAAGTTTTAAACTCTGCAAGCTTAGGGACAGAAGAGAAAGACTCCATCTATCCCATGGAAAGAGAAGTGAGTTTTTTTCCCCCTTCAGAACTGTAGCTCTGAGCCTTGGGTTGGGGGTAGAGAGGTTGGGTGTGGAGGGAAATCTTTTTTCTTCCACCCTCTCTGTGATTCCCTCTGATCTTGGACTACGCTTCTGGTGCTGACTTTGGTCTCCCCTCCCTGGGGCAGGCTGCTGCATTTCAACCTGGACAGCTCCTCCTCCCTATACTTGTGTGCAGGAGGCTGTGGGACCTTTTGTGACCATTTTTCAAAGTTAAAATACTTTTGAAGGGGAAGCTGGGTTGTGAATAGTTTAAAAGATTAAAAAGAAGATTTATTGGTGGATATATTTATCATTTAAGGAAAATATTTCAATTGTGACAAATTAAGGGGAAAAATGTGGTGCTCTAGTTGGGAAAGTACAGTTTTAATATGTCATTAGATCTGGTCAGACAACAATATATATATACTAAAGCATATAAACTATATATACTAACAATATATTATATAAAATATATACTGATATATGTTTAAGCAATATATTAAAATAATACAAATTGGAAATTTGTAAAATGTATTTTTAAGGGACTTCAGAAGAAAAAGAATGCAAAGTGTAAAAGTTTGAGGTTTTCTCTGAATCATAAGAAAGACATGTAGGAGAAAGGGGCTAGTCTTGGGCATGTGAGGAAGGTATGAATAAGTCTGAAAAATTATATGAGGAAAAGTTGTTATGTAATCTTTCTGGGATTATGGAATCAATAATTGAACTGAATTAAGGTAAAATTAATTCTCTAGTAGTGAATGAACTACTTAAACCCTAGGAAATATTGGATGCTTGGAAGAATTATAGTTCCATATTGAAACTGAGGCTCAGTATGTGAATTTACGTGAGATTTTGGCTTGCCCAGGTTTCAGTACTCCTTTTATTCTTTTGAGCTTTTAAGAGACTAATGTGAAATAATTGATAATTAGTTTCAGATTACCATCTGATCTTAAGATTTTAGGGTCTAGTCCATGCTAGAGCATTTAACTTCAACAGGATCCTATGGAAAGGTTTTTGTTGTCAATCTATGCTCAGTTAATAAGAATAATGCTAATGAAAGCTGGCAAATAGTTTGGAAACTAGGAGTAATTTGTTTAAACTATTTTTTTGTGAAGGAGAGGAATATATTTATCAGGAATTAAGGATATTATTTAGTTTATGAGTGATGGGAGAAAGTCAGCAGAGATCCAGCTGAAAGTCTGTCTTGGGAGAACAGAATGAGTTGAAGTCAAGTGCATCTTAGAGGCTCTTTATTGAATATAGAGAGTCTAAGAGACTTGAAATTCTCTGAAAGGAAAATATCACAACCCTACCACTGTTTAAAAAGAAAAAATGCTAAATTAAAATTTAGTATAATTTATGCTATCTTTCTATTATCCTTTTAATTAAATTGAGACCTGGGGACAACTGGGTGGTGTGGTGAATAGAGCACTGGCCCTGGAGTCAAAAGGACCTGAATTCAGATCCAACCTCAGACACTTAATACTTACTTAGCTGCATGACCTTAGGCAAGTCATTTAGCCCCATTCCTTGCCCAAAAAAACCCCATTTGCTTTAATTAAATTGAGGTCATTCTTGTAAGTAAGTCTGGATAAACTTTTAGCAAAATTTAAGCTATCTGATTTTGGTAATCTTGAATAACTTAATTGCTAATGAAAAATGATGTCACTTTTTTAAAAGTCAGTATTTGAAAGAAATTTGATTTAAAGTTGTGGGTCTATATGAAAAATTGTGAATTTGTTAATATAAGTTAATGGGGAATGGAATGAAACAATCTAACCATTTCAGGAGTATCAGTGTTGTTAAATTCTGGCAAAATCCTTGCCCATATGGGGAGTAATTATGTAATTTAGATTATCAAACTTGTTTCATCTGAGAATATGCTTATATAAGTTAAGGAGGACATGTGGGATTACTTCTAGGGTTAAAGAAAAATTGTATTTGAGTAAATCTTAGGGTCTCATTAAACTTTGTCTTTTGAAATTAGAGTAATTTAATTAGGAAAAACACTAATGGGTTTCTCTGTTTAAAACAGAAATGTTTCCCTATCTGAAACCAATAGATCCTCTTTTTGTGAGTACATTTGAGTACAAGGAATATGGTACTTAGAAGTTTTGTAGTAATTGAGATTTATTGCATGTGAAGAAATTTGGGAAATTTATGTATAATACTTAAAAATAATTTTATACTAACTTAAGGTACATAGATTCCAATTTTCAAGATTTATTTTTTGCTTTAAAGCTGAATAACAAAGAGATTTATTATTCTTAAAATTTCTAATTAATGAATTGCTCAAGGTTTTTGTGATTGTCTTTCTAATAGCAGGAATATATGTTGTTTCTAAGAAAGAAAAACATCTCAGAAGAGAAATGTTATATAAAAGTTTTTATGATGTAGGGCCTACTAAATTTTTACAATAATGTGATGGTATTACTTATAGCTATTATAGAAAAGTTTTTATTTTATCTGTTAACTATTTTGATATTGGGTTCATAATAAAAGCATTTATATTGCAAGTGGAAACAATTCTTGCTGTTTTGATTTAAATATGTTGCCATTCTATGGCATAAGTAAGAGTTACAATAGAGTTTTGAGACTGTCATATATAAAAGTTGAAATTCCTGAAGAATCTCATTTTCCTTTTGAGAATGATATGAGTATTATTTGGAGTAGAGATAAATGAACTTGTAAAACAAAATGTAAAATATATTAATTTATAAGGTATACTTAGAATCAGAATGTTGGGTGAATTAGTGAATAAATTGGCACCAGTCTAGGTACTGGATTCACATATCTTAGGGGCCTGCTTACCAAAATGTGGGGAAGGGGGGGAGGTTTGATAAGGAATTGGAATCCATGTGAGGAGAGAATTGGATACTTCAGACAGGCCTTTGACTTCTGCAAAATATACCCAACTGGGGACATGGGAAGGACTTGTGTTTCTAGACAGGAGTTAAATGACTATGATTTTGTTAGGTATACTCATTTCTTTTTTGGGACACCTATTTAAAAAAAATTTTAATAAAGGATCCTCTTTACTTCATTAATGACTTTTCTGAGTTCTTTGTAAGATCCTTGATTCTTACAACTTTTGATGATGGGCTTCCAGTAACTGTCTGTCCATGTCATGCCATCACCAGATAGTACGTGTGAAACTTATTCTTCTCAAAATACTTAGTTTTAGCCCTGTTTCATTAAGTGAACTACTTTTAAATAAAATCCTTACCATACCTCCAATACTCACCTGACTGTAAGTGGAATTCTAGGTACTTTCTTAGAGAGCTTGAGGGAGTCTGTATCTCCAGAGGACTCTGTGAAATACACACCAGCTACACCAGTCACCTGGTTCCCAGGGAAGTTGTGCAGAACATTGTCATGTCCATATTTATTTGCCCAATTCAAAGCCTGGGCTCCAATAAGCAAACCTCCACCGTTTTCCACAAATTGAACCAACTCACTGGCCAGGGAACAGTCATAGGCATCTATGCAGTAAACTCCTAGGCTGTGCTCAAGGCTATTTATGGTCTGCACCTTCATTCCAGTGTTACGGAGAATGCCAGTGAGACCTTGCACAGATGTGTGTACCCCAATAGGAGTGTCTGGTGTGAGGTTGAGCCAGTGCACAGCATTGGAAAGAAACTGAGCCAAAACCTCATCTTGCAGGTAGACTTCATGGGATAGGACTACCATGCGACCCCGACCATAATGGGAGGCAGCAATTAAGACCTGGTCTTTTTTATTCATCAGTACTGGGAAGGCAGTTTTGCCTACCAGTAGCAATTCACAAGGGACATAGTCAATGGGGAGATTCCAGCTGTTCAGCCCTTTTACTAGGACCTCATAAGCATTTAATGAAGACATCATCATGGCTGCTTTTTGCCTGCTGCAGGGAGAAAAACAAAGTTTTAGACTGGTGATAAAGTTTTAATTCTACCCTGCCTCCAAAGAACCTGGCACACATTATTATTTCTAAAATTCCTTGTTGATGTACCACTTTAGAAACCCATCAGTAAATAAAATGAGGTTAATCTGGCATAATCTATTCTAGATGATGTCATTCTGGTTCATTTTTGTCATCATTTACATTTCTAGATGTCTACAATTAATTTTTCTGAACAATCATTAATATCTTTTTTTTACATTTAAGGTACACCTGGTTTCAATTATATAGAAACTATTTTGAAAATTCGGGGAAGACTGAACTCTGCCTAACTCTTTCTATGACACCAATATGATGCTGATACCTAAACCAGAAAGAGTTAAAACAGAGTAAGAAAATTATAGACCTATCTCCCTGATGATGATAGAAGCAAAACTTTTTAAATAAAAATCTTAGCAAAACGACTATAACAAGTTATCACTAGGGTAATACCTTATGACCAAGTAGGATTTATCCCAGGAATGCAGGGGTGGTTCAATATTAGGAAAGTTGTCAGTATAGTTAATTGTATCAATAGCAAATCTATCAGAAATCATATGATTGTATCAATAGATACTGAAAAAGCTTTTGACAAAATACAGTACCCTTTCCTACTAAAAACACTAGAGAGTGTAGGAATAAATGGATTGTTCCTTAGAATAATAAACTATCTATATGAAACCATCAACAAGCATTATATTCAATGGGGATAGGCTTGAAGCATTCCTAATAAGATCAGGGTGAAACAAGGATGCCCACTATCATTACTACTATTCAATACCTTATTAGAAATGTTAGCTTCAGCAATTAGAGAAGAAAAATAAATTAAAGGAATTAGAATAGGGAAGGAAGTGATAAAACTCTCTTTGCAGATGACATAATGGTATACCTAGAGAATCCCCCAAAATCATCTTAAAAATTACTAGAAATAATTAGCAACTTTAGCAAAGTCACAGGATATAAAATAAACTCTCATAAATCCTCAACATTTCTATATATGACTAGCAAGATGCAACAGAAAGAGCTAGAGAGAGAAATCCCATTCAAATAACCTCAGACAATGTAAAATACCTGGGAGTCTACCTGCCAAGGCAGACTCAGAAGCTTTTTGAAAACAATCACAAAACACTTCTCACACAAATAAAATCAGACTTAACTAACTGGGCAAATATCAACTGCTTGCAGATAGGCCAAGCATTAATATCTTTTTAATAAAATATTCTAGATTTTGGCAAGGGTTTAAATAAAGATCATTATCCTTTGTATTATGCAAATTCCATTCACTTCCATTTTTCTTGAAAATCAAAAGGCATTCGCCCCACCCCCACCCACCCCCCGCCCAGTACAGCAGAAGAATGACCTCTTTGGTTTATATAGCAATTTGGTTCACATAGGTTCACTTCTGAGTTCAAAGGAATTTAAAGATAGTAATTAATATCTCCTCTGACCAGGGAATTTCTTCCCATTCTGTAAGGGAAAAACCTGAAGCAAAGAGCCTCTGTCACAGTCAGCATGGAAGGCAGTCCAAAGGCACTGAATTTAAATTTGATGAAACTTAGGAAAAGAGAGGTCAAGTGACTAGTCCAGGAAAACATAGCTAGTAAGTCTCTAATCCTGAATTTGAACTCAAATCTTTCAGACTCCAGACAAAAGCTCTGGGAGGTAAGCCCCAGGGAAGCTAAGGGGTAAAGGAAAGGACAAGCAACTCAGAAAAGCCTCCCCTAATTATAACCCCCGGCAGAATCTGAGCTGTACTAGATTTCCCCAATGGGATTCCAGGAGAAGATTAGAAACAATCAAACTATGCCAGACCTAGATAGATCAAATATTCCCCTTTCTTCCATACCTCCTCTCTCCTTAATTCCCCTCAATCTGTCTTCTACTTAGTCTTCTGCAATTGTGTTCTCTAAGGACATCACTGACCTCCTAATTCCTTAGTTTCTGGCCTTTTGTCAGTCTTCATTCTCCCTGACCTCTTTTTAACAAATGATACTTTTTCACTGTGATCGCCTTGCCTTTGCTTTCTTTTTTCCACTACATTATTCCCCCTGGTTCTCCTTTCATAGAGACACTGACAAAGACTGTCACTCTATTGTAAAATAATTCCTGAGAGATCATTGAGTCCATCTCTACCCCTTTCCCCTGTTCAGTTCCATTTTAGATTAAGGCTGATCAGAGTAGCATATTCACTATGATTGTCATTTAGTCTCAACCCCTCATTTTATAGATAAAGGAATTTCACAGGAATGTGTGAGAGTAGTCTTTGTATACTTTTCAGCCTGGGAGTCTGAGACTTGACCTGAAACTAACTGAGTGACCAGGTACAGGACAAAGTAACTCTGTGATACAGCTCTGGAAAGGGGATCCAGAAAGGGGCAGTCAAACTTTGGCAGAAGCCAGAGCCCTTCGGAGCAGAGGGACACATTTAAGGAATCAATCACACTCACAGCCTATAGATAACCATATACATCAAGTAGGAACTATTTCCTGCTCATTTGCTGTCCCAGCCCAGATAGCCCGAAGCTCTCCTTTGGAAGAGATGGGTTAAGGGAGGAATTTTCTGTCTTTGGGAGAACTGAGGGCAAGGTAAGAAACTCACCTTTCTGTCCTTCAGCTCCAGCTCCAGGAACACAAGGACTCCTGAAAAGTGACCCGAAGGAAAAGGGAGAGGAGAGCCTTATAAAGCAGGAGGGGGTGTGTCTGGGTGTCTCACGCCACTATATTAACTGGCCAGCTTGGCTAGGGGCCTGAGTGAGGGGGAGCTTGAGGGGAGACCTGAACTGAGCTCAGCTGAGCTCTCTGTACCTGTTTATGTCTAAACCGATGATGTCCATTCGGGGACTGTGTTCCCAAGCACAGGCAAATGTAACCAGGTGAAGGAGAAGACAGAAAGGGAGACTGAGGGAGAGACAGAGGGGCAGGAAGGGAGAAAAAGGGACAACAGATATTGGGGAGAAGAAGGGAGGAGAGGGATTGGGGGAAAAGTGAAATGGAGTGGAAAAGGGGTTGGAGACAAAGGTAGAGGAAAACAGAAGGGATGTAGTGGTAGAGAAACAGAGAGAAGGAGAAAGGAGGAGAAGATGAAAAGGGAGGAGGGAAACAAACACAGAAGGGAGAATCAAGGAGGAAAGGGGGGAAGGAAGTGGGGGGACATGGGTACAGGGAGAGAAGAAGAGGGAGAGAAAAGAGAGAGAGAAAGAAGGAGCAGAAACTGGGAGGGAAAGGGAGAAACATTAGAATACTAGAAATCTTAACCTTTTTAGGGGTCATATGCTGGAACCAATTGGCCAATTGCTAAATTTTTCAGTATGAACATTGATACTCTGAAAATCAGTAAAGTCTGATGGTGCTTGGTTTATTTTGTTGATGATCTAGACTTAATAAATAAAGGAGAAAATGTTAATGCAGACTATGTTTAAGAGTGTGTCCTCAGTATGCCGTTTCCCCATGAGAATCAGTTATTAAACTACTATCTGCATGTTTCTGCTGTTTGACATTCTAGTAGTTAATAGACCCCCTCAGGATACTATGTTATTAAATGTATAAAATTAAATATGTAATATTAAAAACATATTGAAATAATTTCAAATATATTAGAAAAAAGAAAAGAGTTCCATGGAATTGAGGCTAAGAAACCCTGGATTAGATGCTCAATTCTAGTGTTTACTATATTCAAAATCAATTAACTTAAAACAAAATCTCATTTGATGCCTCTTTTGTAAAATAGTAATAATGGTTTACTATTATTAATAGTAATATTTACTATACAAGGCAAAATGCTTTACATATAGTAGCAACAAATTTAAAAATAGTCATAACATTATATACTTTAAAAGGAATAGCAGATTGTACATAGTAAATTTGCAATTTCATGTGCAATCATCTTTTTTCCTTATGTACAGAAACACTTATTTTATTTCTGGAGTTCTGAATAAAAAAAACTTCAAGAAAATTCATTAAGTACCTATTATATGTGAAATACTGGAATACCAAGACAAAATTAAGACCTATCTTCAAGGAGCTTGCCTGTGGGAGAGGAAAAAAGATAAAACATGTATATGACAAAATATGTATAAAACTGGACTTCATATTGAAGGGACCCTGTCCCACTCCCCCATTTTAAGGTAGTTATAGATAACCTTTGGTAGATTTGTGATGTCAAACTCAAATAGAATTGCTTGCCTGCATACTTGTATATTGATTTTGACTACTGCAAATAAACATTATTTCTGTTGTATTTTTATTTATTTTTGTGAACATTTTCCAGTCACACTTTAATCTGATTGGGGACAGCATTCTGGGGTTTTGTAGGCCTCAATTTGGATGCATCTAGTAGGTCATGATGACTCTCAATTTTCTTCTAGACCTATATGTCATCATTAAGCTTAAGAAACTATCCAGAAGAACTGTGATTTAAAAGGTGAACTGAGGTCAATTTCTTGGCAGAGAGAGAGAGAGAGAGAGAGAGAGAGAGAGAGAGAGAGAGAGAGAGAGAGAGAGAGAGAGAGAGAGAGAGAGAGAGAGAAGGACACTAGAAAAAAAAAGATCCAATTTAACACTAGACCATATTCAATGGAAATTATATATAAAAGAGCTAAAAACAATCCTTCCAAAGGACCTTCTGGTAAATATCAAAATGGTCTTTCAACTTATGGCTATCATTCCATAATTTATGGCTAAACATACTTTTTTCTATGTGGCTCTAAAGCAACTGTTCCATAAAGATTCATGTTTGCATTCTGGTTACTTTTTTCTTTTAAAACGCCCTGCCCTGGGGTGGCTAGGTGGCACAGTGGATAGAGCACTGACCTCGGAGTCAAGATGACCTGAGTTCAAGTTTGACCTCAGACACTTAATAATCACCTAGCTGTGTGGCCTTGGGCAAGTCACCTAACCCCATAGCTTTGCAAAAAAAAAACAAACTATAAATAAATAAAAATAAAAATAAAACTCCCTGCCCCTTGGGTCAAAAGTATAATTGCTTTCTCCTCAGGAACCTGAGATAGGGAGGGAATCAAAACCCTCAGAAGCCTGGTTCTTTTGAGAAGAAAACCAATCTCAGACAAATGAATTTAGAGCAAGTCACCAGAAAAAAATAAAGGCCTGGAATTGGTGAAAGCAGTCAACTTTTGCGACTTCAGCCTAGCTATGCCTAACTACCAGCTATACTAGACAAATAAGTACATCAAGGATCTACATTTTTTCTTTTTAAAATCTTAAGAGTATTTTATTTTTTCCATTTACATGTAAAGATAATTGATTTGATTCCTAACTTTTCTCCCTCCCTCCATTACTCCCTCTCCAAAACAGCAAGCAATCTGATATAGGTTACACATATACAATCATTTTAAACCTATTTCCACATTAGTTATGTTATGAAAGAAGAATCAGAAGAAGAGAAAAAAAGCATAAGAAAGAAAATACAAATAAATGTGAAAATAATATGCTTTGATATGAATTCAGACTCAATACATAGGTCTTTCTCTGGATTTAGTTACCTTTTTTTCATGAGGTGTCTTTTGGAATTATCTTGAATCATTATATTGCTGAGAAGAGCCAAACCTATCATGGTTGATCATTACACAATGTTACTGTTACTGTACACAATGTTCTTGTGATTCTGCTCATTTCACTCAACATAAGTTCATGTAAGTCCAGATTTTTCTGAAATCTTGCTCAACATTTCTTATTGCATAATATTCTTCCATGACATTCTTTTTTCTTTTTATATTTATTTTATTTTTAAAATTCTCCACCAGCTATATGAAAAATCAAGTTTCAAGATTTATTTCCAAAACCTTGAGTTCCAAATTATCTCCCTTCCTCCGATCCCACTCCTCACATTGAGAAAGCAAGTTAATTGGGGTGTAGATTAAAAATGTGTAGCTACATGGTGCAGTGAATAGAGTACCAGCTCTGGAGTCAGGAGGACTCATTTTCAAATCCTGTCTCAGAGACATAATAATTGCCTAGCTGTGTGACCTTAGGCAAGTCACTTAACCTGGTTGCCTTAAATAAAATGAAAAAAATTTTTAAAAATGTGTAGCTATGAAAAACAGTACCAAAATAGTCATGTTGAAAAAATAAATATGACTCACAAAGAAACAGAAAATTCAATAAAAATAAAATGAGAAAAAAGTATGCTTCAGTCCATATTCATATACCATCAGTTCTTTCTTCAGAGTGGATAGCATTCTTTATAATATTGCTTGAACATTTTTTCTCACAGTTGCTTTTGCTAACTATTTTCCTCAATCCTATTCCCTGCCACCCCTATTTATTCTATTCTTTCTCTCTCCTTTCACCCTGTCTCTCCTCATAAGTGTGTTTCATCTGACTCCCTCTTCCATGATCTTCCCTCTCTTCTATCACTTATACCCCCCCTCATCCTATTTTCCATTCCTTCCATCTCCTATTCTCACCCTGATATTTATAAAGAACAGCTTATTCAGCTATTCCCTAGGTCATAGGCATCTCTTCAATTTCCAATTCTTTGCTGTCACAAAAAAAGGTGCTATAACTATTTTCACATGAAAGATTTTTGTTTTATATGTTTTATATGATCTTTTTTGGCATATAGACTTAGGTGGTGATAATATTGGATCAAAGGGTATGCACAGTTTTATTGCTATTTGGGCATAGTTCCATAGAGCTTTACACATGCCAACTTGGGGCATTTACACTGGCTAGCCTCCATATCTGGGTATACTATTTCTTCATCTCTTATCTTTTCTGGTTACCAAAGTCTTAGTTACTAAAGTCTTAGTCCTCTTTAATCTTAGAGCCTTGGCCTGAGATTCTCTCCAATTTATTCAGTACATTATATGTACACATACACATACACATACACATACACACACACATACATATATATATATATACATATATATATATATATATATAATTTGTATCTCATTATTTACATGCTGTTTCTCCCATTATACTTTGATCTACTTGAAACCACCAACTGTTTTATTTTTCTGTATAACCCCAAGAATTAATACATTGTCTAGTTTATGCATAATAAGCACCTGTTGACTCGACCAAATGAATTAAATCAATGTAGAATGAATTCTTCTACAGAATTGAGTAGGAGATGAGACCAAGAGTATACAAAGAGAGACTGGATTAGAACAATAGAGAATTACCTTTATCAGACCTTAGAGGAAAGAAAATGATGAGTCAAAATGCAGAGATATTTTGAGGTAAAGAAAAGTGTAAAGTTCTTTTGTGGGTTCTGTCATCTTAGAATCCATTTAGAGGGTTTGATTTATATTGTATCCGAGGGAAGTCTATGAGAGCTTAGGAAAGTTTCTGGTTTCTCTCCCCTATCTTGGCTTTCAAGAGAAGAGTCTATATCATTTTTTATTAGAGAAATGCAAATTAAAACAACTCTGAAGTACCACTCATGCATATCAGATTGGCTAATATGACGGAAAAGGAAAATGATAGATATTGGAAGGGAATTGTAATTGATATCATATTGCTTATCTTCCCAGTGAGTGGGGGGAGGGAGAAATGGAAGGGAAGAATTTGGAAATAAAATTTTTTAAATGTTATAAATAAATGATATATAGATAAATGGATGATTTATTATTTCATTTGAATCTTACACAACAATCTGGTAAGGTAGGTTCCATTATAATATCCCTACTCTTCAGATAAATGAGGCAGATAGAGGTTAAGTGATTGGCCCAGGGTAACACAGGAAGTTTTTGAAAGTCTTTCTTACTCCAGTCCCTCTATCTGCCACATTAAGTCAGATCATCCTAGGAACATTCAAAAATGAAAGTGGAATAAGGATGATGAAGCAGAAAAAATGGAAAAGAACTGTCAAGATTTACATAGCAACCTTTTCTTTGTCAAAAATCACAGCCTATGATATGTACTACATATGAAAATAGAATGGATACCCAAGAAAACCAAAAAATGGAAGAGTAGATAAAAATATACACAAAGAATGCCTGTGCAGAATATGACACCATTTTGAAGACACTGAGACACTGATTGTCAAGCTATCTGAAAGAGTAAAGGATATCAAATGCTTGGGAGGAAATTATGAACAAATCTAATGATTAAAGACAACCAAGAGGGCAGAGCCAAGATGGCGGCATGAAGGCAGGATTTCCCTGAAACTCCTTCCCCTCAAACTCCAAAAGTCATCAAATTATGACTTTAGCCAAAATTTAGAGGGGCAGAACCTACATAAAGACTGGGTGATACAATTTCCTAGTCCAAGACAACTTAGAAGTTCAATGGGAAAAGTTTGTTTCACCAGGACTGGGGGTTGGAAAAACCTGTGACCATGAAGATTATGGGAGAGGGTACTCAGATACAACACACTTTTGGACAGGGAAAGGATTAAAGGAGAGAGAGAGAAAATAGAATAAATGAGAGTGTGGAGGAATAGAGTGGAGGGAAATACAGCTAGTAAAAGCAAATGTGGGAAAAATATTGAAGCAACTTCTCTGGTGGACTTATGTTATAAAAAAAGGCAGCTCACTCCAGAGACAGAGCCATTGGAATCTGAATACAGACTGAAGTAAATTTTTTTTCTCTCTCACTATTTTTTAGGTTTCTCATCTTCTGGTGGGGAGGGGAGTTTATTTTTCACAAGATTATTGTAACAATATAAAATAAAAAACAACAAGAGGAAAAAAAGAATCAAGAAAATATTAAATTATATACTTGATTTCCCATCAATATAAGATCTCTTTGAGATGAATCTACATATTTTTGAAGACCAGCCTTCATGAAGTTATGAAGAAGAAATAGGCAAGTTTTCACAAATGTCATTGTATAGAAAAATCATATTTTATAATCACACAACTGAATGAGAGGTGTATAGAATAAAAAATTATATTATGCTTGCTTGATGATAAGAAAACAAATATGATTTGGTAAGTTAAATGTCAAAGCTCTTCTCCCTAACAAGGTGCCTCCTATTTTTGTAATGAAATAGGCTGTGCTTCCTTGAATGATACAACAGTTCTAACTGCTCAATGACCTGTTTATTACTTTTAAAGAAAGAATAGGAAAGGGAAGCTCATGCTCCCCAGTGGTATTTACCACTGTTATAAACAATATCTAGCATGGAGTTTTCCTATAGATGATGAGATCTAAGCTGCTCCTGTTTGCAGATGACATTTTGCTAATTGAAGCAAAGCTCAGAATATCACAGATGCTGAAGAGTTTGACCTCACTATCCCTTTGGCAATAAGGATTTCTCATTTTCTAGATATATATTTATTGAAGATGTATTTTTGTCTTCTGGTATGTAGCTATACTCATAGAATATTGGCATCAAGATGGGCCTTATGCTTACACATTAATCTTGAACCCATTAAAAAAACTTTGTAATTTCCTAAAGATAATTCAGGCTACTCTTCTCATATTTGACTTTGGGCTCAACTCTGATTCTGTGCAGGTAGTAGATAGAGGAAAGAGTAGATAGAGGATATAGGTTCTATAACTGAGTTCAAATCTGACCTCAGACATTTTCTAGTAAGTCACTTAATTTCTGGGTATATTATTAGTTCCCTCATCTGTAAAATAGAACTCATAGTAAGACTTATCTAGGGATATTAAAAGAAAAAAGTGAGATACTTGGAATGTTTTTGCAAATGCTAAAGTACTATATAGATGCCAACAATAAGCATTTTATGGTTTTGCATATGCAATATGGCTATAAATCATAAGCTATTAAATACTCTAAAAATTAAAATCATGCCAATGGTAATAGACATATAGTGATCCTGTAGACCCCTGTAACATCAAGATATCTAGAGAAAGGTTACAATCACATTGAATGGACTTCTTATGGAAAATTTATGGGAGGACATGGACAAGAGTTGCATAGGATGAGAAAAATGTGAGGAAATGGGAGGAAATATCTTCAACTATCAGACTTATGAGCCATCAAACTAGAGATGTCAGAGGATCATTTGTCAATGTCAAATTTGGTGTAATTGTTCTCCTAATATAACTCAGCTTAATTCAACACATGTGTCTATTGATGCCAACTGTGTTTAAGGCTTTGTGGTATGTAGATTCACTTTCAGTTTTGTCTTTACCATTCCTGTCTTTGACAAACTTTTTCTTAATGTTCAGAAGTCTGTTTTATTCCAACTCTGGTCCTAATTTTGACAATATCCAAATAAATGGAGTCCAGATCTCCCACTGGATCCTGCATCCTCATCCCCAAGCCAGTTTCCTTAAGCCTCATAAGCTAGACTAAGCTGTCTCAAGGTATTCCATTATGTAGACCTCTGAAAGTCTGCAGAACCTTTCTATCACAGTATTTTATTTCTCAAACTATCTTTCCATTTTATTCTTTCATAAACAGGAAATATTATGAAGGTTACATTAACAGACTTGACCACATTTTCTTAGGTATATCTTAGAAATATCTTAGATACTTCTTAGATAGTATTGTAAACCAGGAAAGGAGGAGGAAACAAAGAAAGTCTAATGGATCCAGTTGTCTAGATCTATTGACATTGGGAATTAAAGGAATGATGTAATCAAAATTCTCAGCAGGGGCAAAGGACTGGCAACTGATATGGCAACTGATAAAAAAGCATGCAAAGCAATTTGAAAGACTGACTGTTTTAAGATATTCAGAACAGCAACATTTTATCATTCAAAAGGCCTTAAAATTTTCATCCCATGTAGGGGGAAAAATCATAAAATCAAGGGTTGAGCCTTGGACATGTCTCAGTTGGAAGCCTGAGTGTATTAGCTTATTCCCCAAGGCAGGATTATTTCTGTCTACAGCAATGCAGCAAGGTTGTATTTCTTTTTATTTATCTCATCCAAGGACTTGAAGCCTCTTCTGTGACTAGGGGTTTAGCAACATAACCTTTTACTGCTACACTTTTTTGTATCTTTGACCCTCCTCATAATAACTATAATATACTTGCAAATTATCTGTTTAAGTGCAAGAGATCATAGGAACTTGAGGTTGAAAATAACCTAGAAATCATTTAGCCCACTCTCATCATTATACAGATGAGAAAATGCTAGAGGTTAGGAGATTTGATTAAGTCCACAAGGGTAGCAAGTGACAGAGTTTGAACCTAGGTCTTCTCACTCCAAATCAAATTCCTTTCCAAATTATAAGGTTAGGTAGATTGAGATTTATAAAAGGTACATAATATTTATAAAAGGTGCATCCATATAATACATAGATAATTTATAATTACTATTAGTCAAATAAATTTCACATTATATCAACAACAATAACAAGATATGACATTTCTTTGGTGTTATAAATTGCATCATCCCGTGAAGATAATTCTACCATATCCTTCTTCCAATCCATTCTTCATACTATAGCTAAAATAATCCTTCTTATAGATCGTGTCATGGAACTCTTTTGCTTGGAAAACTTCAATGATCTACCAAACAGTGTTTAAAGTCCTTCATGAAAACCCTTCCTAACAATTAATTCTATCCAAAAATGAAGTTGGCTCTCTTGGGAGGTAAAAGTTTCCCTCATTTTGAGGTCATCAGATCAAAGCTAGATGATTATTTATTGGAAATATGGTAAAGAGGATTCTCAGTCAAGTGCTGGTAGGACTATAGGTCGCTTTACAACTCCAAGATTTCTAGGATCTAAATAAATTTATGACTTTTTTTGTTTTTTGTTTTTTTAGATTTTTCAAGGCAGTGGGGTTAAGTGGCTTGCTCAAGGCCACACAGCTAGGTAATTATTAAGTATCTGAGGTCAGATTTGAACTCAGGTACTCCTGACTCCAAGGCTGGTGCTCTAGCCACTGCTCAACCTAGTTGACCCAATTTATGACTTTTTAAAGAAGAAGTTTTCATTCTGAGAATCTACTCTTATCCTCCTCTTGTGACACTGTACTCCATATGATCAGATATCTTGGGCAACAGAAGCACAAGTTCTGACTATGTCCACTTCAAGTCATGAGGCTACTGACTCTGCCACCTGCTACCTTTGTGACCTAGGGCAAGTAAAAACCTCTTTGGGACTCAAGCTAATTTATACAGTGCTATCTTTTGAACAGAACAGATCTTTTTATAGTCATGAGTTCCATCCCACAAAGTCTCAGTGGTACCTATTGGGTACCATATGTATCAAATGAGGTTTGGACAAGGTGGCTCCTGATGTCTGAGTTTCAAATCTATGACCTTATGATTGATGAAGCAGAAAAGAAGCTTATGGTATATAGCCCAGTTGGGCCTTTTCTACTCTCCAAAAATATTTTTTGAAAAATTTCATTCATATCTATTTACCCTTTTCAATCACAATAGACTTTCCCAAATCATAATTTTTACCCTTTTAATTCTATCCAAACCTCAAACTCACATGATGAGAGTAGATAATTTAGTCACAAACTGCACTGAAAATTTGAGGTCAGACAATGGGAATTTCCTTATTTTGCCTTCCCAACACCTGTTTGCCCATATATAGTTCCTTATTTCCCCTGCCAGAAGTCTGATAGAAGTAGTTATTATTATTAGATATTACTGTTATATATTAAGTTATTATTAATTCTACCATGGCCCTCTTCCACTCCATCCTTCTAGCTATAGTTAAATATATAGTTAATAAAAATAATTATTTATACACATATAAAAGAACTATATATAGTTAAAATTAAATTATAAGCAAATATAATTAAAATAATATTCTCATGCTTAGATCTTGTCATGTAATCCTCTGCTCAGAAAGCTTCAATGAATTCCTGAATAATGTTCAAAATCTTTGCTTGGTATTTCAGGTCACTCTGCCTTTCCAGCTTTATCTGATATATACTTCATTCATACATTTTAATTTTTCTAATTAGACTACTCCTTGCCTCATAATTAATTTTCCCTTGTCCATGTCTTTAATTACATTATTTTCCATGACTAAATAAGGGTGAAGCAAGTAAACACCACCCCATAGGTACCATTGAAACTTTGTGAGATGCAACTCATGACTATTCTATTCAAAAGATAGCATTGTTGAGTAAGAATGTGTATATTTATGTGAGGAAAACAATGAACCAAAGTGTAGAAGGATATTAGAGGACATTTGGGGGAGTATCACATTTTCATAGGGGTATACTGGCAATAAGTTAGAGTAAGACAGTTTTCAGGAAAATTTGTGGTTATTGAAGAGAAATACATTTGAAGAAATGCATGGGTTTTGTCATTTTTTTTAACAAGGGAACTCTTTCTCAGTCAAGGTTCACAACTCCCACATTTCTGAGGGAGGAAGCACACTTAAGTTTGTAGTGTCCATATTTGAAATGAGTATTAGTGACTGAGTTGTCTTGTAGGTAAATAAACATGGGATTTCTGCTCCCTGAACATTCTTTTCTTAGGCCAGAGTTGGTACAATATCATTAGGACTCAGACAATCAACTGATCAATGAACAAGTATTTATTAATTACCTACCATGTGCTAGGCACTCTGGATGAAAGTACAAAGAAGGAAACATTCCTACTCATAATAAGTTTATATTATAATGGGGAAACAAGAAGTATAAAAATATATAATATTACTAATATCTACAAAATAATTAAATTCAAAGTAGTTCCAAGGGAGAGAAGTTGGGGATCAATGAAATGTTAGGGATCAGTAAAAGCTTCATGGTAGAAAATGGTACTTGATGCATATACTAAATGATTCTAGAGTTTAGTTATCAAGAGGGAGTACAGTCCAGGTATGTGGAACATACCTGAAGACATGAAGGTGAGAGGTAAAACACAACATGAGGAAGAGACAAGACAGTTTAGTCAGATAAAAGAATTTGGAAGGGGCAGTAATGCCCAAGGAGATGAAAGGATAGAGTGATGCCAGACTATGCAGGGCTTTAAAAACTAATATGAGTTCATAGCTTACCCTAGAGTCTGTCAAATGATGTTTCAGTTAATTCAACAAGCCATCATTGAACTCCCTAAGAAAAAAATTTCCAGGGCCTCCTGGATTCACAAGTGAATTCTACCAAATATTTAAAGAACAATTGGTTCCAATTCTATATAAACTCTTTGGGAAAATAGGGGAAGATGGAACTCTGCCTAACTCCTTCTATGATACCAATATGATGCTGATACCTAAAGCAGGAAGAGTTAAAACAGAGAAAGAAAATTATAGACTTATCTCCCTGATGAATATAGATGCAAAAATCTTAAATAAAATCTTAGCAAGTTGACTATAACAAGTTATTGCTAGGATAATACCTTATGACCAAGTAGTATTTATCCCAGGAATGCAGGGTCGATTCAATATTAGGAAAACTGTTCAAATAATTTATTATATTAATAACAAACCTATCAGAAATAATATGATTATATCAATAAATGCTGAAAAAGCTTTAGAAAAAATACAGCACCCATTTCTACTAAAAACACTAGAGAACAGAGGAATAAATGTATTGTTCCTTGGAATAATAAGCAGTATCTATCTGAAACCATCAACAGGCATTATATTCAATAGGGAGAAGCTAGAGGCATTCCCAATAAGATCAGGGGTGAAACAAGGGTGCCCACTATCACCACTACTGTTCAATATCATATTAGAAATGTTAGCTTCAGCAATTAGATCCCAAGAAATCATCCAAAAAACTAATGGAAACAATTAACACTTTCAGCAAAGTCGCAGCATATAAAATAAGCTCTCATAAATCCTCAACATTTCTATATATGATGAGCAAGAGGCAGCAAAAAGAGTTAGAGAGAGAGATACCATTCAAAGTAACTTCAGACAATGTAAAATACCTGGGAGTCTACCTATCAAGGCAGACCCAGAAACTTTTTGAAAACAATTACAAAACAATTCTCACAAAAATTAAATCAGATTTAAATAACTGGGCAAATATCAACTGCTCATGGATAGGTAGAGCTAATACAATAAAAATGACAATTCTACCAAAATTAAACTACCTGTTTAGTGCTAATCAAAATTCCAAAAAATTACTTTAATGAGTTAAAAAAAGTTGTAAGTAAATTCATATGGAGAAATAAAAAGTCAAGAATTTCCAGGGATTCAATGAAAAAAAGTTCAAAAGAAAGTGGCTTAGCCCTACTTGATCTAAAATAATATTATAAAGCACCAGTCATCAAAACTTTGGTATTGGCTAAGAGATAGAGTGGTGGACCAGTGGAATATACTAGGTGCAATAGCAGCAAATGATTATAGTAATCTGCTGTTTGATAAACCCAAAGACTCCAGCTACTGGGATAAAAACTCTCTTTTCAATAAAATCTGCTGGGAAAACTGGAAATTAGTATGGAAGAAACTTAGATTACACCAACACCTCACACCCTATACCAAGATAAGATCCAAATAGATATGGGATTTAACCATAAAAAACAATACTATAAGCAAACTAAGAGATCAAGGACTAGTTTACCTGTCAGATCTATGGAAAGGGAAGCAGTTTATGACTAAAGAAGAGATTGAGAACATCACTAAAAACAAACTGGATGATTTTGATTACATTAAATTAAAAAGCTTTTGCACAGAAAAAACCACTGTAACCAAGTTGAAACTGGGAAACAATCTTTACAACTAATGTTTCTGACAAAGTACTCATTTCTAAAATATACAGAGAACTGAGTCAAATTTAAAAAAAAAGCCATTCCCCAGTTGACAAATTGTCAAAGGATATGCAAAGGCAAATTACAGATGAGGAGGACAAAGCAATCTATAGTCATATGAAAAATTGCTCTAAATCATTACGTATTAGAGAAATGCAAATTAAAGCTTCTCTGAGGTACCACCTCACATGCCAATATGACCAGAAAGGATATTGATCATTGTTGGAAGGGTTGTGGGAAGTCTGAGACACTATTACATTGTGGGTGGATCTGTGAACTCATCCAACCTTTCTGGAGAGCAATTTGGAATTATGCCCAAAGGGCAACAAAAATGTGCATACCCTTTGATCCAGCAATACCACTGCTGGGTCTATATCCTGAAGAGATGATGTAAAAGGGTAAAAGCATCACTTCTACAAAAATATTCATCGCAGCCCTGCTTATGGTGGCAAAGAATTAGAAATCAAGTAAATGTCCTTCATTTGGGGAACGGCTTAGCAAACTGTGATATATGTATGTGATGGAAACCAGGAGGGATGGGAATTCAGTGAAACCTGGAGTGATTTGCATGAACTGATGCTGAATTAGACAAGCAGAACCAGAAAAAAAAAACTGGACACCCTAACAGCAACATGGGGGTGATGATCAACCTTGATGGACTCACTCATTCCATCAGTGCAGCAATAAGGGACAATTTGGGGCTCTGTGCAATGGAGAATACTATCTTTATCCAGAGAAAGAACTGTGGAGTTTGAACAAAGACCAAGGACTATTACCTTTAATTTAGGGAAAAAAAACCCTGCTATTTTATTGTCTGATCTTGCTATCTCTTATACTTTATGTTTCTTCCTTAAGGATATGATTTCTCTCTCATCACATTCAATCTGGATCAATGTATACAATGGAAATAATGTAAAGACTGGGAATTTGCCCTCTGTGGGGGGTGGGGGGATGGAAGTAAGATTAGGGGAAAATTGTAAAACTCAAAATAAATAAAATCTTTAAGAACAAAATAAAGACATTTCAGTTGATTAACATTTACCCTTAAGGAAAACTACTTTGGCAAGAGCCTGAAGAATGGATTGGGACAAAAAAACATTTGTAGCAAGATCAATTAGCAAACTTGCAGTTATCTGGGAAGAAGTAATGAGAGACTGAAATAAACTATTAACTGTGTGATTTCCAAGGAGTCAGATGTGAGGGAAGTTGTGAGGAGAGAAATGGGAATTTTTGGCCACTGACTGTAGATATAGGATAAAAGAGAGAAATCTGAGAGACCATAGGAATGGTGATACTTTTGATAGAAATAGGAAAGTTTGGAAGATGGAAGTCATGGCATACCAGGATCATGTTGGAGACATTCTTCTCTTTAGTGATTAGGGACAGTATACAATGAAAAATAAAGCCTGAAAAACAATGCCTGATAATACTTGCTGTGGTTTCTGATACCTGGTGGCAATTGTTAGAAGATGTGCAGAACTTCCAGAAATGTCCAGAATAGTCAGAAAAACTTTGATGGGGAGCACTGCCAGTTGATGAATTATAGGAGGGTTGCACCTGCCACTAGGCCTGCTGGATAACTACTATAAGTCACTGAAATGTTATTAAGATTTTGGGAGATTTCTTATTGAATGCCATCTATTTTCAAGGGGTCTGTTTTTCTTTTCTTTTTTCCTTCTTTCTTTCAACAAAATTTTCCTTGAAAAATTCTTTGAGATTCTTTAAACCTCTGGAAGTGTCTAATATCAAATTTATTCCTTACTCAGATCAGTTACCTGATTATTTTTCATATATGTCAGTGTCCCTCTTTAATGTTCCATCTTGAATTAGTATATAGTTGTTGTTTTTTCCCCTGGGATTGAATTAGCTGATCCCCCATCACTTTTTTCTTCCTGGTCCTTCAGGCTGTCTGACAAGTTTCAGTTAACAGGTGATGGATTGGATTTACATGCCTCTGACAATTCTCTGGGGCTATTTTGAAGACTGAAAGATTATCTAATCTTTAATCTTACTCTTTATGGGGTAGCTTTATATCAGTCCCTTTTTCATGTTTTCTCTCTCTCACATGACTTCTCTTGTATCCTTGATGAAGTTTCTGATAGTGACCTCCTGCTTCATAAAATTGTTTATAACAATGAGAGCTTTCTTTGAACTAAGGCCATAGTTGGGCCCATTAAAACTTATTTTTAAGGCAAGAGACATAATGATCATGAGTTTCCATGCCTTCTTCATATTGAAACTCTAAACTGAAATAAGATAATAGATAGGTATGAATTGTACTCAAATATAACCATATATGGTATAAAGCCCAATATCCAATCTTGCTATAGGGGCAGTGAAAATCTCATTTTCCTCCTTAACCGAGCATAGTATGCTATGCCATTTTTCTTTCCTCTAGTTCTATGTCTTACCAATTCATATCATAGTCTTCCCTCGTGAAACTACACAACTGAACTTATACAATCTAACCAAATCCATCTAGATGTCAAATACATTAATACATATGAGTAAGCTGACAAATTGCTAGCATCCAAATAGCCTCGAATGGCAAAGGTGATTTGCTCTATAATCCTTATTACAGTGAGAACTTAACATTAGAGCTGAAAAATACCTTAGAAAACATTAATTTCTGAGGTAATAGGTTATATATGTAGATAAATAATATTTTAAGCCTCCAAATTTATTGGATATTTATTATTATTAGAACTGTACTAGGCGTTTTGGGTACAAATAGAAGAAAACAACTAGATAGTTATCTGTGCTCCCGAAGTAGAGTATTGGTCCTGAAGTCAGGTGGACCCGAGTTCCACTTTCAGACACTTGAAAATAACTTTGATACCATGGACAAGTCACTTAGCCCTGACTGCCTTGTATAAAAGAGAAGAATAGAGGAAGGTAACTGTTAAGAAAGAAGCTGGGAATCTCAGAGAAATCAGAAGAGCTGACTATTGAAAATGTAATGAAATATGACTGAGATTTACTAATAGATTTCTGTTTACTGAATGGGTAGATATGTTGTATATTTTTCTAGGGGAAAACAAAACATAAAAGGGAATGGAAAAGCAGGACAATGTTGCTCCTGAGAAGCAGAGGGAGTCTAGAGAGGGAGTGGAGCTGGGAGTGAAGTAAACATGCCTGAGGCTCCTCATGAAATGGTGAACCAGGACTCAACAATCAGGTAACTCCCTCCACATGGAGACATCTTCATTGCTGGTGAAAAGATAGAGTAGTCTACAGTGTTGGTATGTGCAAACAGATAATGCCCATTAATGGACTGCAAGTAATGTGCACTTTGTATGTATTTATATGGGATGTCATGTTTGCCATATATACTATATCTTATTTAAAGTATGCTCTTTTGTTGTATTTGAAATATGTCATTATTAAATATATGCAATCTTATATACACTCATATAATTATATGAATTACATGTTACAAATGATCTAAGTATTTTTTCTAGAGTAGTGGTTCTTAAACTTTTTGATCTCATGATTCCTATAAACTTTTAAAAATGATTGATAATTGGGGGCAGCTAGGTGGGTCAATGGATAGAGCACCAACCCTGGTGTCAGGAATACCTGAGTTCAAATCCAACCTGACTCCTAATCATAGCCTAGCTGTGTAACCTTAGGCAAGTCACTTAACCCCATTGCCTTAAATAAATAAACTTGAAAAATATTAAATATTAAATATTAAAAATTAAAACTCCAAAGATCTCCCATCCATATATATATATGTATATAGTTAGATCCACTGATATTTACTACATCAGAAATTAAAACATCATAGCATTTTTATAAAAATGGTTTTAGCTTCCTGAACCCTTAAGCCTCAGGGACTCCCAGAGGTCTTCAGATGAAATTTTGAGAATCCTTGATTTATAGTGCAAAACTTCATTATATATAATTTTGCTTTATAGGTTTGGCATTCTGTATTGACTCATGCTTATGCATGAGTCTAATTCTTAATTGGATGATATCTAAATTCTAATTTGGATATTATATAACTTGATATGTTTCTCTATTTACACACATTTTATATATATTATACTTCTGTACATGTTCTATATCATTGAAATGATTTCCAATGATTATATTATACATAAATTTATAAATTCTTATGATGCATATTATAAAGGGCCTAATATTGTTAAGGTCCTTTCCTGAACTACAAATATTTAACTTGGGTGAGGATGCAATAGCATTTGTAGTGAGAATCACTCCCTCCATTAATGACAGTTGCTAGTATGATTTTGATTTGCCTATATGCCCTGTAATGCTTTGCTCTTGACTTGGGGATAAAGGGATAAAGTCATCCTGTTTCTTGGATTCAAGGTTGTGGTCTTGTGGTAGAGGAATGTTATAAGGTAGGTTCGAGCAATGGAGCAAGGGAAAAGGAAGCAAGAAGATGAAAAATGGCATGGTGTGTCATACCCCACTAGGGAACTAAAGTCAATTATGGGGTACTCATGTAGACAGACTGATACAACTCCAGTAGGTTTCATCACTTTTATTCAATCCTGGTTTGGGATTTGAGTGGTTCTAACTTTCCTAAACCCTTCTATTTTTTTATTACCCTAATAGAAAGTTTATGCTGCCACTGTTATCTATTCCCAAATGAAACAGTACTTCTATTTAAAGTAGAAGTTGCTTTTGGAAATAAGAGTTGGTATTTCCATAGTGATAGGCAAGTTGTCTTACCAGCTAGGAAAAAATAGGAGATGGCAGTTAAGTGATATGCTTTAAAGAGATATGGACATAGAATCAGAAATATGTGAGTTCAAATCCAAATTCAGAGATTAGTTGTATGATCTTGGGCAAGTCATTTAATCTTTGTCTGCCTGAGATTCATGTGAAAAATGGGGATAATAATAGGACTTATCTCCCAGAATTGCCATGAGGATCAAATGGACAAATGTTTAGAAGATATTTAACAGACATCAAAACACTGTATAAATGATAGTTATTCCCAAATTTCCACTGATAATTGGACCATAGGGCTGGGATTAGGTTGGACTTTTAAACTTCTATCTCTGGGAAATTAGAGAGAAAAATTTGGTTTGGGTCATAATATATTGTGTGTATTTTCCTTATATTATACTGATTTTCTAATTTAAGTAAATTGTCTAATTGTGTTTTGATTTATTTTAACCAATGCCATGTGATATAGGTGATCAATAATAAAAGAGCTTATCTGGTCTCAGACACTCAATAATTACCTAGCTGTGTAACTTTGGGCAAGTCACTTAACCCCATTGCCTTACCAAAAAAAAAAAAAAAAGCAAAAAAAAAAATTAAGGTCTTGGCACTTGATCCCATCAATTCCTGGCGAATAGAGGGAGAAGAAATGGAAGCACTGTCAGATTCTATATTCCTAGGCTCAGTTTACCACAGATGGTAACTGTAGTCATGAAATTAAGATGTTTTCTCCTTAGAAGGAAGATTATGACAAATCTGGACAGAACACTATTAAAACAGAAATAACATCACTGAGGAAGGTCTGTATAGTCAAACCTTTGGTTTTTTCTGTGCAAGTTGAACCATAAAGAAAACTGAGGAAAGAATTGACACTTTCAAAGGGTGGTTCTAGAAAAGACATTTGAGAAATCCTTGGTCAGGGAGACTAAATCATTCAATACTTAAGAAAGTTAATCTAGACTATTTCCTGGATGGTCAAATATTGAAACTAAAGCTTAACTTCTTCAGTCACATAATGAGAAGGCAGGAGTCCACGAAAAAGTCCTTGATATTGGGGTAGACTGGAAACAAAAGGAAAAGTGAATGGTAGAAAACAATGTGGATAGAAAGTGTCATGGAAGCAGTGACCATGGATTTGGACAGCCTTTGGGAAAGAGTAGAGGATACAAGGGCCTGATACTTCTTGTATTGTTGGACATGGTTCAACTACTGAGCAAGAAGACCATACCTTATCCAAGAATTAACCCCATTGCTTTGCAACCCCCACCCCCCCAAAAAACCAAAAACACACAAAAAACAACCCCAAACTAAAGGAACAGAAAAGGAGAGTTCATACTTCCTTCTCCCCTTCCCTAGAGTAAAAAAGAAAAAAAAAAGCAACTACTAATTCATATGTCTACCTTTCATCACTATAAAATATAACAAAAAACTTCAGTTTGTTTATTTTCAATTTAGGTGCCCTAAACCATTAATATACTATAAGTTTCAATAAATATATTTATATTGATATAAAATCAAACTTTAATATTTTAAATATGGTATAATAGAATAATCTGATAAAACAAAATAGTAATTTCCTGATACAGGTTTAAATTATTAAATTTGTTCTTGGCTTTACCTTTTACCCTACTTAAAACTCCCCAATTCGCATATATGCATTTGCATGTATGGATATGCACATATAGGCAGTCTATCTACTGTGTCTATCCATATATACATTTGTTTGTATGTATGTATGGGCAGCTGGGTGGCATGATGGATAGAGTTCCTGGACTGGAGTCAGAAGGCTCTTCTTCCTGAGTTCAAATCTGGCCTCAGGCAAGTCCCTTAATTCTGGTTATCTTAGTTCCTCATGTATAAATTGAGTTGAAGAAGGAAAAGGCAAACCACTCCAGTATCTTTACCAAGAAAAAACTCAAATGGGATCAGGAGTTAGGTATGACTAAACAACAACAAATACACATACATGTATATGCATATATATATATATATATATATTTCATATGTATATGCATATATGTATAATTCAACTTCACTCATATTTACTTGACTTCATAACTGTTTTGTTTTTACCTTCTGTTCTGGTTTCTGAGGTTTTCTTTTTATGAAATTATCTTAGCAGCAACTGATCTTGGTTTTCTTTCTCAGTGTTGTTTTCTTTCATATCCTTGCCACTCCTCTCATTCCCTTCTCCCTTTCCAAGTGGTAATTAGAAAGTTGCACCTGTGGGACTTTATAGCCCCATGATTTAAAACATACACCAGTGTCCCACATCCATCTCTTACCAAAAGAAAGTATAAAAGAGGGAAGATGCCAGAAGTTTCTGCCCTCAGATAGAAACAAATTATATTCCTTACTTACTAGTGCAGGTCAAGCTTATTTATTAATCTGCTGGTATCTGAATTATCTAGATACATCTATGGATCTCACTTGATCTTATTGACTTAATTTCCCTAGGTTTGATTGCTTCTTTTTTTCTAAATCTATGATAACCACTTAATTCTTCATAGCCCTGCCTCATTCTCAGAAACTTGAACTCATACTTCTGGTATTTGACTGATCCTTTTTGCCTAGCCTTGTACTGGTTCTCTCTCTCTGGACACACTACTAAGATGTTGCCCTCTTACTGACATGGCAGCATCCTAGAATGACCATATCTCATCTATAGCATGGCAGCATAAATATACCACCCCTCTACCATGAACATAGTACCAATACTTGACAAGCAGCCTGCTGAATTTTCATTTAATACCTGAATTAATAGATTCAAGAATCTATTCAAGAATAGATTCAACATACCAGAGAAACTGTCATTTCTAGAACCACTTCAATTTTAACAAATTACTACATTGGGACTACTCTTACCAGAGCCTTACCTTTCAAAGAAGTAATGTCTATTCTGAACTAAATAGATGTGCCATTGAATCACTCACTGGCATATTTGTGATGGAAATACAGTATATTTGAGGTGGCTCTTCTAATTCTTTTATTTCTTCTGAAGAGATAGATATAAACTTCATATGAAAAACACTTTTATATGTCCCTATTTGGCTCACTATACCTCTCACAACATTGGTTCTTCCAAACTCTCTCTTTTTTAACTCTTCCACAAAGCTTCCATGGTTGACCTTCCCACCCCCATTTTTCTCAGCTAAGAATTTCAGCTTATACTTTACAGAAAAAAAACTGAGTCAATTCACCAAGAGCTTCCTCTTCCCTCCTGCAACTCTCTCCTTCTTCACCCCCATCTCACACTGAGAGATGGCACTTGTTTTTAAGGCAAACTTCTCCAAATGCACAAGTATTGATATTCCATCCCATCTTCTCCAACAGAAGGACCTTTCTCCCATTAGCATTCTTACTTCAATCTCTCCATGTCTTCTTGTTTTCTACCATTTGCAAATATACCCAAGTTATCCTGAAAAAACAAAACACTTAATACATTCATTCCTGCTAGCTATCATCCCCAACCTCTCTTCACTGTTGTGGCTAAACTTGAGAGGGTGATCATTTAAATGTGCCTTGCTTCCTTTCCCTTCACTCTCTTCTGAAACAATCCACAGTCTGGTTTTGGATCTCATCATTCAAACAAAACTTTTTTCAAAAGTTCCTGATCTCTTAATTGCCAAATAAAATGTCTTTTTCTTAATTCTTAATCCCTCTTGATAATTTTGCAACATACTGTGGATTGTCTTCTCCTTGATAACTTCTCTCTAGATTTTCATGGCACTTGTTTTTTTTGGTTCTCCTTCTACCTCACTCATTGCTCCTTCTCATACTTCTTTCCTGGACATTCATCCAGGTCAAATCATTGACTGGGTATCAAAATAATCTTCCTAAATTGTGGGTTCAACCACCTACTTAATCAAGTCCAGTGGCTATTAACCCTCCCCCCAACTTTAACATTTTAAATGCTCAGGAATTCAAATCCCTTCTACCATTTCTAGTCTTCTTATAAATTTCTTCTTCTCCAAGCACGTATAGTTTCAATTCAGTGCACTGACCTCATTACTATTTATTCCTTGAATAAAACACACTATCTCTGGGGCATTTTACATTATCTGAAAGTGTATGAACTGAATCCTCATTTCTGCTTCCATTCAAGTTCCATCTAAAATCCTACCTTCTACAGTTAGCCTTCTCTGATTCTTCTAATTTTTGTGTCTTTCCCTGTTATTTACACTTAATTTTGTATATGGGTTGTTTTTATATAGTTGTTTACATGCTGTTTCCCCACATTGGATTCCACATTAGACTGTAAGTTCCTGAGTACAAGGGCTGTCTTTTTACATTTCTCTGTATCCCAAGGGCTTAGCAATGAGCAAGACACAAAGTAAATGTTTAATAAATATTTATTGACTGATAGATATTTGGAATAGCTCACAAATTGGCCTTCTTACTTTTGGTTTCTCTCCTTTTAGTACATTCTGTACATAGCTGACAAATTGAAAGACAAACTTCAACTAAGACTATATAATACTCCCTTTTCCAATAACTGTAGATTCCTAGTTAGTACCTATAGAAGAAAACTTAAAATCATCAGCCTGGCATCTAAAGCCTTCAAAGTTTTTGCTCCCACATTTCTATTGTTTTCATTCTTGACTTATTTTGTTCTTCTTCATGCTCTGCTCTCCACACCATGTTCCCTCAGGGATATATATGGACCTCAGAACTTTTGGTATTATCAAGGGTGGTCCTTAAAAAGAAAAAAGAGAATTCAGGGTTTTGTTTCTCCACAGTGGCTCTTTGTATTATTGCCTTTTCTCTGACTTTTCATCTTGTAGTATTCTGCTGCCAATGTCTACTCCCAAAAAAGCACTGTAGGGCTTCTTAATATTCTTTGATGCTCCCCACCTTGATTTTCCTATGGTTCCTTATCTGCTTTAACTGTTAGTAATTATATCATTCTTTCTGCTTGCTTATTATCCTATCACTCTCTCGGTTTTTTAGTTCCTACCAGACACTGTGGTGTTTCTAGGCACTATCATCTGTGAACATATCCAAGGTTGTATCCCTCTTATCATTGCTTGCATTTTTCTTATAGATACTCTTTTGTCTGTTCCTTCTCTCCAGAAAATAATGCCAACTCCAAAATCAGTGGGTGAAGGAAAAACTCTTTTAATCCTAGGGTGAAAATCCCTTCGGGTTCTTCAAGATTCTCAGTTCTTTCACCTTGATTCCTCAGGTCTACTCGTTCATAGGCAGCTTTCTCCTTAGATACTACTGAAACCTTATCTTGCTTGAATGGCATCAAATAAATTTCTCTTCCACTCTTATGTCAGCTCATAGTGAATTTCTCACATTTGCCTTTTCGCTCTCTCAAAGTTTGATAAATTTATCTACCATTCATTTGGCAGATACTTTCTGTCTTTATGGAATTTAAAAAGGACTTACCCTCCCTTTTTATTTCTGAGTTTACTTCTTCTGTGGCAGTTGGATAAGGTTTTATAAATTACCTTCTGATTTTGATGGGAGGGGGATCTGCTTGGAAAGAAAGAGTAAAGGATAAATGGATAAGAAAGTGTGACGAAGATTTGGATGCTTTGGTTTTGAAAGGAAATATGGGAAGACATAAAAAGAAGAAAAAAAGAACTTGAGATGAAGGAAAACAAAGATCTGACCAGGAGTAACCAAGGATAAAGGCTCATGCTGAAGCAGAAGTACCCTAGGAATAGGAAGAGGAGGAGAATAGAGTTTGACTCAAAAACAAGGGAAAGAAAATTGAAATGAAATTGATGAAAGGATAAGATTCATGACTGGAATAGAATTCTGGAAGAGGATATACAGTATTCAGAATGAAAAAGATAGATTAAAAGATAGGGCAATTAAGAAATTAGAATTTTATATTAAAATATACTCTTGTTATGAAATCCAAAAAATGATTGGGAGGTAATCAAGAAGAATGCATATTTGTTGTTTGGTTGAGAGTAGGAGTATCAATTGAGCAAAAATGTAGCAATCATACTCCATTTGGGCAGAAAGGGGAACTACAGGAGGTATAAGGAAAAGTGATCATATAGCTAGTTTAGACACAATATAGGGGTGATGGAGTTTCAATTTTCTGAAAATCTATTGGAGCTAATTTCATCTATCAGAAGCAGAGCTGAAAATAATTTGTCTAATTCTTTTTTTATAATGACTGTTCTCAGAGTTTATTGTTTTAATTTATCCACAGTTAGGCTTCATGCTCATAAAATCAATGTATAGGTCAATGCTAAAGTAAGGCAATACTACAAGTTTCTTCCAAATTAAAGGGATTTACAAAGTTCTTTCCACCCTTTCCTGCACCAGCATTTGCAATTATATTCTTGTAGCTGAAATAAAAGGAGAGGAAAGGAAAGATGATATATTTTGGACATGTTGGTAGTCAGGAATAGAGAATTTCAGATTGGATTCTAGGTTCTATTCTTTTTAATTTCTTATTCAGTATTTTTTTCAGCAGTTATATGCAAAAACAAGTTTTAACATTTTAACTTTGAGTTTGAGTTCTTGCCTTTCCACCCTCACCAACCATGCTGCCATGCAAAATCATTTCCATAATAATCACATTGTAAAAGAAAATATAAATCAGTAAAACATTCTAGAAAATATAATTTTGAAAGTATGATTCAATCTGTATTCAGGCTAAGCCTGTAGTTAAAGTGGAAAGTTCTCATTATTATAGTTCTGCAAAAATAAAAAAATTATACTTAGTAATTATTGTTCTGTCTTTTTTTGTTGTTTTTCTTAATAATTCAAGGTATCACCAAATAGCAAGAGAGTTGGGTTTCTCCTTAATGGAGTATTTAAGAAAAATCTAGATGATCACTTGTTGATTCTATCTTAAAGTTAATTGCTATTCAGCTATGGGTTGAAATGGATGCCCTCTGAGTTCTCTTCTAACTGTGAGCTTCTGTGAATCAATGAACTTCTCTAAAACTTCCAGAAAGGAAGGCAAAGGGACAGGATGGGTTCAATTGGTGACAGCTGTTATTCTGCAGTCTTAAATAGGACCAAAATGATATTGCTATGTGGAAGTTTAGGTACAGTATGTCCAACTATGGCTGATAAGACTAATACAAGTTTGGAAGACTCTATCACAGGCATAGAACATATAGTAAATATGAAGATATGGAGTGACTGTTTCCCTAAATTTGTGTATCTCATGAAAGATGAAGGTTGGAAGAAATTCTTCTAGACTTTAACACCTTTATTTTCTCTTAAGATTATACCATATAGTCTAAAAGGAGCCATTTTGCTTTTTGTTTTTCCCAATTCAACATTCTAGACATCTGATATTGAACAGAGTATTCTGACTTATCTGAATCATAGAGTCACATTTTCTGATACATCAGTTGATAGAAAAGGAAACAAATTCCAAAGAGAGATTGACACAAAGTCATAAAAATAGCAATTAGCAGACCCAGATTTTGAACCCAGAGTCACCAATTTCAAACATAATATTATTTCCACCATAATGGCTCTTCCTTTTCCACAATATTTTGTGAAGATTAAATGGAAATGAAAACCAAAGAATTTAGCAGCCATCCTTGTCAACCATCAATAAGATTGCTTCCTAAAGAGAAACGGAGAATTGAATGAGATTTTCCTTTTCACAACCATATACCTGAGATAGGATCTTAGTAGAAAGTAAGAGCTGACCTTACCATAAGGCTCCTTTGTCATATTGTTCCCTGTGCTTAAAATATTCCCTTGCCTTTCTTTTACTATTAAAACTTTCTTTTAAGCTAAAGTCAGATGGGACCATTTTAGGAAGACTTTCCTGATTATCCACCCCCTTCCAAAAGGAACCACCTATTCACTCCACCCCTAGACCTTGTATTTTGATATTTTTTATAAAACTCAATATTTATTGGGTCTGTATCATTTTTCTGCATTCCATTAAAAGCACAAACTTCATCTTTTCCAGACTCTATCTCCACCAGTTCCTTGCATATTACTCTGCACACTTTAGGTGAAAAAATTTGGATTGAATTGAGGTCACGTAAATTACTTCACAAATATATGCACACCTCTTTGCAATAACAATGCAAATAGCCAAGGGGGATGTCACTAGAAACCTTTGGGAATGCCCACTAATGAATCTCATGAGGTGAGACAACTTCATAAAGTTTCAAGTGTAGGTGAGGTCTTTAAGTGAGGGAAAGTGACCAAATAAAGTGAGAAGGGAAATAACAGAAATTTAACAGGTTAAAAACATAATAATAATTGGCCTCTTGAGATTCCATCCCTGAGGTCAAAGAAAGTTGTTTGTTCTTATTTCAAATCTCACATACTGTTTAGTCCTGCCCTTGCTTCTGCTGCACTGGAAGTATCAGTTGTTTTTCAAGATTCATCATATGGCCATGGGGCTTCTTGGCTTACGAGTGCTTTTTTGTGAAAGGTGGTTTTATGGAATCCAATGCTTCTGTCTACTACTGCAAAAATGTCCAAGTTTGGTCTTCAGAGAGACAAGTAACATATTGGATACCTAGTTCTAAAAGATCATGGGTGCTTCCTAAGGCAGATTCTGACTGAAGAAGCAGGAAAAGAGTAGTCAGTTTGGGGGTACTACCAACTCAGTTACTTCTCAATTTGGAACCATGGCTCTATGACAGGAAATCTGCACTTTTGCAGTATGGACCAGATGTCAGCCTTGTGGTCTCAAGTTCCTTCCTAAATGATAAAATGAGAAAACTGGCTCAACCAGAGGAAATTTAGTTACCTTTGCTGAACTGCGGGAACCTACTTTGCTGTGAATTGAGGGAGCAAAGGCAAAATCCTTGAACTGTAGTGCTCACCTCAGGAATGATACTCTAAGTGACAATGTTTTTCCTTTTTAACAAGATGTCAGCAGGGAGCTTGTTTCCTTTGCTTTACTTTGAATATTTATTTTTTGGTAACATACTGATTTTGATTTCAAAATCTTAGTTAGAAGGGACCTCAGTGGCCCTCTAATCCAACCTATACAAAATAAAGAAATCCTTTTTTAAAATAAGGCCCAGAAGTGGCCACCCAGCCTTTCCTTGCAGAACTTGAGTTAAGGAAAGCCCACTACTTGTCAAGTCAGCCCATTTCACTTTTGGATAAATCCAATCACTAACAAGGTTTTTCCTTTTGCCTGTTTGCAACTTTATGTCCCCAAAGGGAGCAAAAGGAGATAAGGCACAGAAGATATTAGAGACTCAGTAAAAAATATGGTCAGAGTGAAACTTCAATTAATATTTTAAACCTTGTTTCAGATCTCAACCTTTTTGGAGGAGTTCACAAATAGTGAAATCAGAATAAACATGTCTTCCTCATTTCCTTTTGGCTCCTGTTCTCCCTATACTGATTAGACTCTTCAAATGCAATCAGTTCTGCTGGTACCATAAGTGTGACAGTCACATCATCCAAAATAAAGAACATGGAATAAAACTGATTCAATAAGTAAATACAGTCATGTCATTCAAAACATCAAACTTTGCAAGCAGATGTGCAGTATAAAAAGTAAAGCAGTGACAAGTCCAAGGATCAAATATATTCAGTCTCTTTTATATTCCTTGCATAGTCTTCAGCAAAGTACAAAGCCTCTCTGATCCTGTTTTCTTATCAATGGAAATGAGAGACTGAGACTAGATAGCTCCCAAGGTTACTTTGAGTCCTGTTTGCTACTCCCCCATCCCTGTGTTTGTCACTACATGAGATTTGGATCCATATATACATAAGAGAAATGTTTTATAATTATATGCTAGACTGATGCTTTCTCATTGTATTAATTAAAATGTTAATTATATCTTACTCATATAGTATCTAAAATTTTTAGAGTGCTAATATTTTTCACTGAATTCAATTTAATTTATACATAAATTCACTAATAAGTATCCAGTAAATGACTAACTTTTGCCTAGTACTGTGATAATATTAATAATTGATTGATATGCTAAAAGAACAAAATTGATATGCTAAAAGAAGAAAAAAGAGGAAAAAAGTAAATTCAGGAAAATAACTGAAATCAAAAGTAACTAAACATAGAGAGAAATAGGAAGGGAAATGTGAGATAAAGAGATGGTCTCATCCTTAAAAAATCTGACAAATCAAACATCCATAGCTTCATTTTTCCCTTTCTCTCAATTCCTTAACTCCCACCTATGCTTTTTCACATTGTACTTGATGATAAGTTGATACATTCAGCTGAAGGCATTTGTATGAGTGATTTTCTTCTTTCAGACTAAACCATGAAATCAAGACTCCAGTTGTCTTGTGAGTGAAGATTACTCCCCTTTCCATGTAGTCAATAAACATGCCACTGGGAAGAGTGATCTTTTACCTAACATGCAAAGACCTGTGGAGTATGACCTTTTGAAAAAGTATATTTTGTTAAGTGTATTTCAACATTTGGTTTCTTTTTTAATTCTATGGATTTTATTTTATATATTTAAAATTATATTGAGAAAGAGAGAGGGAGCGAGAGTGAGAGCCAGAGTGAGAAAACTTAAGAAGTAAAAAACAAAATAAAACAAAAAAACTATGTATTAGAGCCCTTCCCAGGACACTAGGAGATTAAATAGTTTCCCTATGGTCCCATAGCTAATATGTTTCCTTTGCAGGAAAAGAATTCAGGTCTTCCAGTCTCTATCCCTTAAACCATGATATCATGTATTATTATCATCATCCTATACCTATTTTTTAAAGATAATACTCAGTGAATTTTCAAAGATCACATAGCTAATTACATTTAAAGCCAAGTATCCTGATTGAGGCTAGGGTTCTTTTCTCTCTGCCACATAACAAAACAGGTGTATTAACATCTGTACCATAACCCTCATTAGATAGCTCTGAAGAAATTTTTGAAGGAATATAAAACACCATATAAGTTTGTTATTACTACTAGAAGTTGGATAGGAACACATAAAATGACTTCGGGATTATGGCTATGTTTTAGGTCTTTCTTATCTTCCTACATTTCTTGTTTGACTCCTTCATTTCCTCTTTCTGCTTTTTTTTCTTTTTCTTGGAAAAATCTCTTTGATTTTTCATTTTCCTTCCTTTTTCTAAAAGTCATCTTTTCATCCTTCCTGTCCACCTGGCCCTCTGCTTTCTGCTCTTCCTACCAAATGCACACTTTACTTGACTTACTTGACTATGTAGACATTCCTTTATCCTTTTCTATGCTCCCATCTCTGCTTTTTTTTACTCATTCTGTTTCATGCATTTTCTGTTCTTCTTATATTTTCTTATTAATATGCATATCATTATCATTTCTGACTGTCTTCTTTGTGCATATTCTGAATTGTCCTGATTCAGTTTAAAAAAAATTCTTAGAGGCAGGAATTACAAGGGCAATTCATTTAATGAATTTGCTTTGCATTGTGTTAATATGAAAGGTTAGTGGGATATACATGACTATAGGTGTATGTACAGCCTAATATATTTTTATATGTAGATGTTGAATAAATTTATATATATGTATATTTATATATATGGATGGATGTATAGGTATACAGAATATTAAATGTAGGTAAGTAAGTAGAATCTATCTGTAAGTATGTTTTTAGGTGAAGAGTTTCTATATGAGGACATGTATCTATGACATCCAAGATAGATAGTCTGGCAATTCAGGACCTCCACAGTCTGATCCAAACTGCTTTTTCATGCTTAATCTAGTCTCTTCCTCTCCATGTATTTGGCTGCCTAGCCAACATGGACTTCTGTATTTTCCTCAGTTTTGTTCTACATTCTCCCACCAAAATGCATTTTGAGCATCACCCATTATGTGGATCGATCACTCAATCAATCAATATCATTTATTAAATTTCTAATCTGTGCTAAGCACTGTGATAGGCACTGGGGATATAAAGAAAAAAATAAAATAGTACCTACCCTCAAGGAGCTTACATTCTATCAGGAAGACAATATGCATACATAACTCATTTCTACCCAAATGTCCTACCAATGGCCCAGATTCATCATGTCCATCTTTTCTTTCTGATTTCAGTATTTGTGTCTTTGTTCCTACCATTCACTCAACATGCCCTATTTGTAACTTTGGGGTTATATTTGATAATTCACTGCCATCATGTTCCTATATCATCACAGAGTTGCTGTGAGGACCACATAAGAAAGCATGTAAAGTACTTTGCAAACCTTAAATTACCATATAAATATTAGCTATTCATCAGTTAGCAAGTATATTGTTTCCTTTTTCTAAATCTATTTTTTTTAGATTTTTGCAACACAATGGGGTTAAGTGGCTTGCCCAAGGCCACACAGTTAGGCAATTATTAAGTGTCTGAGGCCAGATTTGAACTCAGGTACTCCTGACTCCAGGGCTGGTGCTCTATCCACTGTGCCACCTAGCCACCCCTCTAAATCTATTTCTAACTCTTCCAACTTCCACTACGCTAAAACAAGTTCTCCCCATTCCCCAACATTGCTTTCATCTTCACTCTTCCTTCAATCCCTCCTAGTTACTATTTATCTCTTCTTTGTAGCAGTGACAAAATATTCTTTTGCATGCATAGATATGGTCATTTCATTCATCTGCTTGAAACACTACTACTATTTGTAAAATGAAAATTTTTCTACTTGGCATTCAGTATCCTAAACTCTCACTTCCCTCCTGCCTTCCATACGCATACAACCTTTTCATTTTATGACCTTATCTGCTGTTTTTCTCTTCCCAATATTTTATATTTTAAATAATATAGGTAACTCATTAATAAAGTTTGATAGGAATGATAGGCTCTCTCTCCTCTCTCTCTCTCTATATATATGTATATATATTATATATGTATTTATATATGTTGGAATTCTTACTAAATTTAACTTGCCTGTTAAAAAGGCTGCAATGAACTGATTTTGATCAATGAAGCCTTCATTTCATTGTGCATGTCATCCCTAGAAAATTTACTAGTGATATTTCTTCCCATGTTTCTCCCCCAAAAAGTTTGAGGATTTTTTCAGAATTTATCATTTAAAATTTTTCTTATAAGGAAAGAGACCTCTCAATGACTTCCAAGTTGAAAGGATGGACAATCAAACTTCCAGATTCTGACATAGAGTAAAGAGAACAATATGAAGTGCTTTGGGTGGCAAGGATGTATTCCATTAGGAATTTGGGTTAGTCTTATAAAAGAGTAGTGGAGACGATGGGATTCCAAGGGGGAAAGAAATAAATATAAAAATCCTACAATGGGACAAAAAGGGTCTTGGAAAAATTTTGAAAATTTACATTTTCACATATTGTCAATGGGAGAAAAATCAATCCTCCCTCCTGCCCCCCCCCCCAAGTGAATGAATACTAGCTAGTAGTGAAAACTTGGGAAGCACTTAAAAATTTTGAGCCTCCATTTTTCTCACCAGTACAAAGGAAATAATAATTGTTTTCTCTTCCTTCTGAAGGTGATGTTATAAGAGAAATAATTTTATACTACCCAAATTGGGTTTTTAAGCTAAAACATGGAAATAATTTCCTTTCTTCTGAAGATATGTATGTATTATTTTTTGGTAATTTACAAGAAAATTTATTTTCTTCTAGAATCAAAGCACTAACATTTCAATATATTGCTCCCATCCTTATAGAACTACCTTCACATGGTCCATAACAACCAATCATGGGTGAATGAGTTCATCCTCTTAGGGCTATCTAATGCCTGGAAGATTTAGATTTGCCTTTTTTGTCCTCTTCCTGGTCATGACTGGTGACTATGCTGGGAAACTTCATTATTAGACTAGATACTCGACTCCACATTCCCATGTACTTCTTTCTCAGTATATTCTCCTTTGTGGATATCTGCTATATGAATAGTATTGTCCCAACAAATGCTCATACATTTCCTGTCTCCAAGGAGGTCCATTCCATTCCATAGCTTTGTCAGTTGTATATCTCTTTAAGATTGACAACAGTCTATGACCACTATGTGACAGTATGCTGTACTCTACACTACAGTCATCATGTATGGAGGGCTGTGCATGGCTCTGACTGCTACCTGTTGGGTTACTGGCTTCCTGAACTCATTTATGGAGACAATCATCACCTTTCAACTTCCCCTGTGTAAGGATATTATCAATCACTTTCCCTGTGAGACACCAGTAGTACTGTGCTTGGCTTGTGTGGACATCAAGATCATTGTGGTCTTCTCAAGTTTATGGTCCTCTTCTATGCTCAGATTGTTAAAGCCATTCTGCATGTCCATTCTACTCAGTAAGGCCTTTGCAACTTTTGCGTCCCATCTCAGTGTGGTTTTCCGTTTTTGTTTTTGTTTTTTTTGCATCCCCAGGCCATCTCCTCAGCTGAACAAGAAAAGATGGTTGCCTTATTCTATACTGCAATGGCTCTGCTGAACTCTATGATCTAAAACCTGAGGAATAATAAAGTAGTGGGTGATATTAGAAGAACCCTGGCAAGAGTCTCTGGAGAAACATGAAAATTCCAAGACTTTCCCATTCTCCTCCCCACCAGTCACAAGAAAGAGAAGATAAGTCAAGGAAGGCTAGAGAACTCTATTTTCTCATCAAAGTGCTCTACATATTTGATACTCTACATTGGTTAAGGTCTCTTATATGTTATTCTTCAGTTCAGAAGGAGGGAGAGGCAAGGTCTTGGGGGGTTGTTGTTGCAGTGCTTGACCATCAATATTGATATGGGCTGGGAAATGGGTTTGAATTTTATGTGCCCTGCAGGTTCTCCCCCACCCCCACCCTCACCTTCGTTTGAAAAGGATAGTAGGGAAAGTTTTCCTCTTCACAGATGTTGTCTGATGTTTATATCAGGGCCTTCTGTAGACCCATGTTTTGGGATATCTCTGATTATAGAATTGAATCATAGCATCAGAGAATCTCAGGGCTGAAAGACCTTGAAAATCCATATATTCCATCCCATACCAGAAATACAACCTTTTCTACAACATTTTATTGTTGAGCTTTTAGTCATATCTGACTCCTCCTGAATTCTTTGGAGGTTTTCTTGACAAAGATACTGGCATTTCCTACTCTGGTTGGTTTTATAATAGAAGAGGAAACTGAGGTGATTTGCCTAGGGTTACATAGCTATCAATCCAATCAGATGTTTAGTCTTTTCTTGGCTCTGTCCATAATATCTCTCATACCCATTCCATTCTCTCTGTTCATAGGGTCATTACCCTAATACATTAGATTCTTATTTCTTGTCAGGACTATTACAATAGCATACTAATTGTTTTTATTCTTCCAGTCTCTCCCTTTTCTAATCCATTCTCCATGTAGTTGATAAAATAATCATTCCAGGTCTTTTTGTATAATTTTCCCATTGAAAAATTTTCAGCAACTCCCCTTTTCCTCTAGGATCAAATACAAACTACTCTAACTGGCATTTGAAGTCCTCCATTTCTTATCATCAATGTACCTTTCCAGGTTTATTTCATATAGGTCCAAAATGAGCATTTATATATAGACACGCATATATAAGATATATGCACACACACACATATATAATATACAACTGTTTGTTATTCCATATCTTGTCTTCATGTATTTGGTCAAATTCTTTAGGACTGAAATAAAAATCCTTATCTCATATCTATATTTTTCTTCAGAACTCAGCTATACAATTAAGTTTCATTTATTTAATACTAATTATTTTAAAATTATCATAGATTTAGAGTTCAAGGTATTTCACAAGTCATCTAGTCCAAACCTCTTGTTTTATAGCAGAGGACATTGTAAACCAGGGAAGTTGATGGAAGTTCTAAGATCACATGAGCAACAGTTTCAGAAATAGGATTTGAATTCAGGTCCTTTGACTCCAATAACAGAATTCTGTTATATGCACCACATTGCCTCCTATGACAATTGAAGCTATTAAAAATGATTTTTTAAATGCTAAAAGCTATTAACTCTTCTTCCTCTATTACCCCTCAACATTTGTGTAGAGAATCACAGCTATGAAAAAGGCAGCAATTGCTATGGGGCAGTCATCTTGTTGTACTTACAAAATTTCTTGTCTCTTAGGGGAAAAAACCCCAAAAGAAATAAAGAATTCAATGATTGGATTGATTTTCAAAGTGTAATATTAGTCCATGTGACAAGACCTTTCCCATGAGAACATATCCTCAACTGAAGAGAGAAATAAATTTCATTACAGACTAGATTGCTGCCATACACTGTGCAGCAAAATAAGCAAATAGCCACTAGGAGGCAATAGAGAGTCTAAGTCACAGTCAGCCCAAGGCCAATTCTATTTCCCATGCACCATAAACAATGTGGGGGAACTTGCAGAGAAATACATTTTGGCATAGTATAATGAAATGTTTCTAAGAACCAGAACTACTCAACAATGAACTGGACTGCTTCCTGAGGTGGTGAGTTTTCCATCCAAAGAAATATTCAAGTCTAAGATAGCACAGAGCTTAGCATCCAGGAAAATAGAAGAAAGGTTCTAAAGATCAATAGAATGTTGCAACAAGATGTGCAGTTCTCCTTATAATTGAATTTGGTCATGTGTCTACTTGCTGAATAACTTGAACCTTTTGGTCTCTGACTCTTCCCCTATCCCCCCCACCCCACCCCCAATTGCCTTTGGAACCAGAGAATGTGGTGTCCAGGGAAGGGAAGGGAAACATAAGGAGGATTTTAGTGATATAATCATTTAGTAGTCAAGAAGATAGTAAACCCCTTATTCTCTGTATAGTGAGACTACATCTGAACTACAGGGTTCAGGTCTGGTGACCACTTGCATAGGAAAGGCAATGGGGAACTAGAGAATTGTGCTAAAGCACATGTGCAATATAGCTGGTGATATTTGGAGAGCAGTACCAAGGGGAAATTAGATGATGAAATATCATTAGGGTAAGTAGATTTCATCATAAGTTCATGTGTTTCACATACATTTATCTACTAAAGAAATTATACTCAGTACTCAAGTGAGGCTAGATAACTATAATCTAGGGAATTAGAGAGAACATTAGACCTGGAATTAGTAGAGACCTAATTTCAAATAAACCTCAGATACTTTTTACCTGACTTAGGCAAGGTCACTTAACCTCAGTTTTTTTAATCTGTAAAATGAAGGGAATAATAACACCAAACTCCTGGGTTATTGTGCAGATCTAATCAGTCAACCTCTATTATGGTTTTGCAAACCTTAAAATACCATAGCTGGCTGCTATATAAACACTTTAAGGTTTGCAAAGTCTTTTAGAGATCATACTTCAATCACTCCTCAAAACAATGCTAGAAGATGTGTATGACTAACACATCCATTTTGCAGAGGGGGAAACTGAATCAAATAGAAATTAAATGAAAATAGCATTTGAGAAATGAGAAATGGCAAGGGATGGAATGCACCTAATTGGCCAGTAAAATTATTGAGAAGCAATAATGCCACAATGAAAAAAAAAGTTTAGATAAAGCCCCCAAAGGTGTGCTACAATGAATAATATCAGATAATTCCTAGGGAAAAACCTAAGGCCCTCCTAGGTTCATAGCTCTAAAATAAGGGTTTTTTTTTTTTTTTTGTTCTGTACCTTTGGTAGTCTGGTGAAGACTATGAATCCTTTCTCCAAAAATGATTTTAAATGGCTAAGACAAAATACATAGGATTAAAAAAGAAAACCAATTATGTGAAAAATAGTTTTGAAAATATTTTAAAAAAC